>NC_137154.1:31652443-31929093 GCF_951394435.1 Stenella coeruleoalba
TGTAATGTAAGAAATATACTCCAAGCGTTGAGTATCATTGTACTTCTACCATTGGAAATGGCAGAAAAATGGGAAAAGAGAAAGTACCTCTATTTTGAATATTTATCCATATTTTCTTTTTTAAATAAAATCTTCCTCTTCTCTGTAAAACACTAAATCTGGATTGTTTTGGCTTAATGAAACAAACAGAAGTGTGGCATAATAACCTCATTTTCAGTTTGTAAAAATAATGGTTTGGTGCTATGATCAAAGCCACCTACCCAACTCCTCACAGATGGAGAGGAGGTACATCTGACTCCAAGTAGTTAGTTGACCTAAAAGGAGGAACAAAGTTTTGATTTAATTTGATCTGATAATTTTGAGTGAAGCAGCTTTGGTACTGAGTCCAAGCTCGCTCTGCTCGCCACACAACAGGCCAATAAATCAGGAGATGAGGTGTTGAGGCAAGGAATATGACTTTATTTGGAAATCTGGCAGACTGAGAAGATGACGGACTAGGGCCCCCAAAAAAACATCTCATCTGGGTCTGGATGTCGGTTTCTTTTATAGAATCGGAGAGGGAGAGGCAGTGAGGAACTGGAGTAAAAAGGCCATTTATCTTGCTAAACATCTCCTGGCATGGCCTTCACTGGGGAGGGAATGTGTTCATTTCTTCTTCAGCCATTCACAGGTGGGTAGGGTCAGATTGTCTCCCTGTGAGCTGAACAAAGGCACTTTAGTTTAACATTCAGGCACAGGGGCAGGGTTCCCTGAGGCAGGCCACTTTGTATGATTATAATAACAAAAACAATGAGAAGCGAAGTTTAAAGTCAAAGAAACAGAACCAACATGGAGTCAAAATTGGTTCTTCCCTGTTACAGCTTTATAATCTTATGGGTATGTTACATTTGTCTCCAACTCAAAATTTATTTGCTGAAGTCTATCATCACATTAACATATATATATAATTTTTTTTTCATGGTACGGTTTTTAGTTCAGTTTCATCCTTAGGTTGTTGATGGGCTATGGGAAGTTCATGCCTACCTGGAGATTTTGGCAAGTTTCCAGGAGGTGTATTAGTTTCCTAGGGCTGTGGTAACAAGTTCCAATCAACTGGGTGGCTTAAAACAACAGAATTTTTTATCTCACAGTTCTACAGCCCAGAAGTCTGAAACCAAGGTGTCAGCAGTTCGCTCTGAAGGCTCCAGGGAAGAATCCTTTCTTGCCTCTCTAGTTTCCGCTGGCCCCAGGCATTCCTTGGTTTATAGGGGCATAACTCCAATCTCAGTCTCCATCTTCACGTTGCCCTCTTTTTTTCTGTGCTTCTATGTCCTCTCTTCTTTTTTTTTTTTTTTTTCATTTTAACATCTTTATTGGAGTATAATTGCTTTACAATGGTATGTTAGTTTCAGCTTCACAACAAAATGAATCAGTTATATATATACATATGTACCCATATCTCTTCCCACTTGCGTCTCCCTCCCTCCCACCCTCCCTATCCCACCTCTCTAGGTGGTCACAAAGCACCGAGATGATCTCCCTGTGCTATGCGGCTGCTTCCCACTAGCTATCTACCTTACGTTTGGTAGTGTATATATGTCCATGCCTCTCTCTCGCTTTGTCAGAGTTTACCCTTCCCCCTCCCCATAGCCTCAAGTCCATTCTCTAGTAAGTCTGTGTCTTTATTCCTGTTTCACCCCTAGGTTTCTCATGACATTTTTTTTCTTAAATTCCATATATATGTGTTAGCATACGGTATTTGTCTCGCTCTTTCTGACTTACTTCACTCTGTATGACAGACTCTAGGTCTATCCACCTCATTATAAATAGCTCAATTTTGTTTCTTTTTATGGCTGAGTAATATTCCATTGTATATATGTGCCACATCTTCTTTATCCATTCATCCGATAATGGACACTTAGGTTGTTTCCATCTCTGGGCTATTGTAAATACAGCTGCAATGAACATTGTGGTACATGACTCTTTTTGAATTATGGTTTTCTCAGGGTATATGCCCAGTAGTGGGATTGCTGGGTCATATGGTAGTTCTATTTGTAGTTTTTTAAGGAACCTCCATAGTGTTCTCCACAGTGGCTGTATCAATTTACATTCCCACCAACAGTGTAAGAGGGTTCCCTTTTCTCCACACCCTCTCCAGCATTTATTGTTTCTAGATTTTTTGATGATGGCCATTCTGACTGGTGTGAGGTGATATCTTATTGTAGATATGATTTGCATTTCTCTAATGATTAGTGATGTTGAGCATTCTTTCATGTGTTTGTTGGCAGTCTGTATATCTTCTTTGGAGAAATGTCTATTTAGGTCTTCTGCCCATTTTTGGATTGGGTTGTTTGTTTTTTTGTTATTAAGCTGCATGAGCTGCTTATAAATTTTGGAGATTAATCCTTTGTCAGTTGCTTCATTTGCAAATATTTTCTCCCATTCTGAGGGCTGTCTTTTGGTCTTGTTTATGGTTTCCTTTGCTGCGCAAAAGCTTTTTAAGTTTCATTAGGTCCCATTTGTTTATTTTTGTTTTTATTTCCATTACTCTAGGAGGTGGGTCAAAAAGGACCTTGCTGTGATTTATGTCATAGAGTGTCCTGCCTGTGTTTTCCTCTAGGAGTTTGACAGTTTCTAGCCTTACATTTAGGTCTTTAATCCATTTTGAGCTTATTTTTGTGTATGGTGTTAGGGAGTGATCTAATCTCATACTTTTACATGTAGCTGTCCAGTTTTCCCAGCACCACTTATTGAAGAGGCTGTCCTTTCTCCACTGTACGTTCCTGCCTCCTTTATCAAAGATAAGGTGACCAGGGGCTCCCCTGGTGGCGCAGTGGTTGAGGGTCCGCCTGCTGGTGCAGGGGACACGGGTTCGTGCCCTGGTCGGGGGGGGGTCCCACATGCCGCGGAGCGGCTGGGCCCGTGAGCCATGGCCGCTGGGCCTGCACGTCCGGAGCCTGTGCTCGGCAACGGGAGAGGCCACAACAGTGAAGGGCCCACGTATCGCAAAAAAAAAAAAAAAAAAAAAAAAAAAAGATAAGGTGACCATATGTGCGTGGGTTTATCTCTGGGCTTTCTATCCTGTTCCATTGATCTATATTTCTGTGCCAGTACCATACTGTCTTGATTACTGTAGCTTTGTAGTATAGTCTGAAGTCAGGAAGCCTGATTCCTCCAGCTCCGTTTTTCGTTCTCAAGATTGCTTTGGCTACTCGGGGTCTTTTGTGTTTCCATACAAATTGTGAATTTTTTTGTTCTAGTTCTGTGAAAAATGCCAGTGGTAGTTTGATAGGGATTGCATTGAATCTGTAGATTGCTTTGGGTAGTAGAGTCATTTTCACAATGTTGATTCTTCCAATCCAAGAACATGGTATATCTCTCCATCTATTTGTATCATCTTTAATTTCTTTCATCCGTGTCTTATAATTTTCTGCATACAGGTCTTTTGTCTCCTTAGGTAGGTTTATTCCTAGATATTTTTTTCTTTTTATTGCAATGGTAAATGGGAGTGTTTTCTTGATTTCACTTTCAGATTTTTCATCCTTAGTGTATACGAATGCAAGAGATTTCTGTGCATTAATTTTGTATCCTGCTACCTTACCAAATTCATTGATTAGCTCTAGTAGTTTTCTGGTAGCATCTTTAGGATTCTCTATGTATAGTATCATGTCATCTGCAAAGAGTGACAGCTTTACTTCTTCTTTTCCGATTTGGATTCCTTTTATTTCCTTTTCTTCTCTGATTGCTGTGGCCAAAACTTCCAAAGCTATGTTGAATAAGAGTGGTGAGAGTGGGCAACCTTGTCTTGTTCCCGATCTTAGTGGAAATGCTTTCAGTTTTTCACCATGGAGGACGATGTTGGCTGTGGGTTTGTCATATATGGCCTTTATTATGTTGAGGAAAGTTCCCTCTATGCCTACTTTCTGCAGGGTTTTTATCATAAATGGGTGGTGAATTTTGTCAAAAGCTTTTTCTGCATCTATTGAGATGATCATATGGTTTTTCTCCTTCAATTTGTTAATATGGTGTATCACATTGATTGATTTGCATATATCGAAGAATCCTTGCATTCCTGGAATAAACCCGGAATAAACCCCACTTGATCATGGTGTATGATCCGTTTAATGTGCTGTTGGATTCTGTTTGCTAGTATTTTGTTGAGGATTTTTGCATCTATGTTCATCAGTGATATTGGCCTGTAGTTTTCTTTCTTTGTGACGTTCTTGTCTGGTTTTGGTATCAGGGTTATGATGGCCTCGTAGAATGAGTTTGGGAGTGTTCCTCCCTTTGCTGTATTTTGGAAGAGTTTGAGAAGGATAGGTGATAGCTCTTCTCTAAATGTTTGATAGAATTCGCCTGTGAAGCCATCTGGTCCTGGGCTTTTGCTTGTTGGAAGATTTTTAATCACAGTTTCAATTTCAGTGCTTGTGATTGGTCTGTTCATATTTTCTATTTCTTCCTGATTCAGTCTTGGCAGGTTGTGCCTTTCTAAGAATTTGTCCATTTCTTCCAGGTTGTCAATTTTATTGGCCTAGAGTTGCTTTTAGTAATCTCTCATGATCTTTTGTATTTCTGCAGTGTCAGTTGTTACTTCTCCTTTTTCATTTCTAATTCTATTGATTTCAGTCTTCTCCCTTTTTTTCTTGATGAGTCTGGCTAATGGGTTATCAATTTTGTTTATCCTTTCAAAGAACCAGCTTTTAGTTTTATTGATCTTTGCTATCGTTTCCTTCATTTCTTTTTCATTTATTTCTGATCTGATTTTTATGATTTCTTTCCTTCTGCTAACTTTGGGTTTTTTTTGTTCTTCTTTCTCTAATTGCTTTAGGTGCAAGGTTAGGTTGTTTATTCGAGATGTTTCCTGTTTCTTAAGGTAGGATTGTATTGCTATAAACTTCCCTCTTAGAACTGCTTTTGCTGCATGCCATAGATTTTGAGTCATCCTGTCTCCATTGTCATTTGTTTCTAGGTATTTTTTGATTTCCTCTTTGATTTCTTCAGTGATCACTTCGTTATTAAGTAGTGTATTGTTTAGCCTCCATGTGTTTGTATTTTTTACAGATCTTTTCCTGTAATTGATATCTAGTCTCATGGCATTGTGGTCGGAAAAGATACTTGATACAATTTCAATTTTCTTAAATTTACCAAGGCTTGATTTGTGACCCAAGATATGATCTATCCTGGAGAATGTTCCATGAGCACCTGAGAAAAATGTGTATTCTGTTGTTTTTGGATGGAATGTCCTATAAATATCAATTAAGTCCATCTTGTTTAATGTATCATTTAAAGCTTGTGTTTCCTTATTTAATTTCATTTTGGATGATCTGTCCATTGGTGAAAGTGGGGTGTTAAAGTCCCCTACTATGAATGTGTTACTATCGATTTCCCCTTTTATGGCTGTTGGTATTTGCCTTATGTATTGAGGTGCTCCTATGTTGGGTGCATAAATATTTACAATTGTTATATCTTCTTCTTGGATCGATCCCTTGATCATTATGTAGTGTCCTTCTTTGTCTCTTCTAATATTCTTTATTTTAACGTCTATTTTGTCTGATATGAGAATTGCTACTCCAGCTTTCTTTTGGTTTCCATTTGCATGAAATACCTTTTTCCATCCCCTTACTTTCAGTCTGTATGTGTCTCTAGGTCTGAAGTGGGTCTCTTGTAGACAGCAAATATATGCGTCTTGTTTTTGTATCCATTCAGTCAATCTTTGTCTTTTGGTGGGAGCATTTAGTCCATTTACATTTAAGGTAATTATCGATATGTATGTTCCTGTTACCATTTTCTTAATTGTTTTGGGTTCATTATTGTAGGTCTTTTCCCTCTTTTGTGTTTCTTGCCTAGTGAAGTTCCTTTAGCAATTGTTGTAGAGCTGGTTTGGTGGTGCTGAACTCTCTCAGCTTTTGCTTGTCTGTAAAGGTTTTAATTTCTCCATCAAATCTGAATGAGATCCTTGCTGGGTAGAGTAATCTTGGTTGCAGGTTTTTCTCCTTCAACACTTTCAATATGTCCTGCCACTCCCTTCTGGCTTGCAGAGTTTCTGCTGAAAGATCAGCTGTTAACCTTATGGGGATTCCCTTGTGTGTTATTTGTTGTTTTTCCCTTGCTGCTTTTAATATGCTTTCTTTGTATTTAATTTTTGACAGTTTGATTAATATGTGTCTTGGCATATTTCTCCTTGGATTTATCCTGTATGGGACTCTCTGTTCTTCCTGGACTTGATTAACTATTTCCTTTCCCATATTAGGGAAGTTTTCAACTATAATCTCTTCAAATATTTTCTCAGTCCCTTTCTTCTTCTGGAACCCCTATAATTCGAATGTTGTTGCATTTAATGTTGTCCCAGAGGTCTCTGAGACTGTCCTCAGTTCTTTTCATTCTTTTTTCTTTATTCTGCTCTGCATTAGTTATTTCCACTATTTTATCTTCCAGGTCACTTATCCATTCTTCTGCCTCAGTTATTCTGCTATTGATCCCATCTAGAGTATTTTTCATTTCATTTATTGTGTTGTTCATCATTGTTTGTTTCATATTTAGTTCTTCTAAGTCCTTGTTAACTGTTTCTTGCATTTTGTCTATTCTATTTCCTAGATTTTGGATCATCTTTACTATCATTATTCTGAATTCTTTTTCAGGTAGACTGCCTATTTCCTCTTCATTTGTTAGGTCTGGTGGGTTTTTATCTTGCTCCTTCATCTGCTGTGTGTTTTTCTGTCTTTTCATTTTGCTTATCTTACTGTGTTTGGGGTCTCCTTTTTGCAGGCTGAAGGTTCATAGTTCCTGTTGTTTTTAGTGTCTCCCCAGTGGCTAAGGTTGGTTCAGTGGGTTGTGTAGTCTTCCTGGTGGAGGGGACTAGTGCCTGTGTTCTGGTGGATGAGGCTGGATCTTTTCTTTCTGGTGGGCAGGTCCACGTCTGGTGGTGTGTTTTGGGGTGTCTGTAGACTTATTATGATTTGGGGCAGCCTCTCTGCTAATGGGTGGGGTTGTGTTCCTGTCTTGCTAGTTGTTTGGCATAGGATGTCCAGCACTGTAGCTTGCTGGTCGTTGAGTGAAGCTGCGTGCTGGCGTTGAGATGGAGATCTTTGGGAGATTTTCGCCGTTTGATATTATGTGCAGTTGGGAGGCCTCTTGTGGACCAGTGTCCTGAAGTTGGCTCTCCCACCTCAGAGGCACAGCACTAACTCCTGGCTGCAGCACCAAGAGCCTTTCATCCACACGGCTCCTTAATTTGGGATGATTCGTTGTCTATTCATGTATTCCACAGATGCAGGGTACATCAAGTTGATCGTGGAGCTTTAATCCGCTGCTTCTGAGGCTGCTGGGAGAGATTTCCCTTTCTCTTCTTTGTTCTCACAGCTCCCAGGGGCTCAGCTTTGGATTTGGCCCCGCCTGTGCGTGTAGGTCGCCAGAGGGCACCTGTTCTTTGCTCAGACAGGTCGGGGTTAAAGGAGCCGCTGATTCGGAGGCTCTGGCTCACTCAGGCCCGGGGTAGGGAGGGTCACGGAGTGCGGGGCGGGCCTGCGGCAGCAGAGGCCAGCATGACGTTGCCAGCCTGAGGCACGCCGTGCGTTCTCCCGGGGGTGTTGTCCCTGGATCCTGGGACCCTGGCAGTGGCGGGCTGCACAGGCTCCCCGGAAGGGGGGTGTGGATAGTGACCTGTGCTCGCACACAGGCTTCTTGTTGGCGGCAGCAGCGGCCTTAGCGTCTCATGTCTGTCTCTGGGGTCCGCACTTTTAGCCGCGGCTTGCGCCCGTCTCTGGAGCTTCTTTAAGCAGTGTTCTTAATCCTCTCTCCTCGTGCACCAGGAAATAAAGAGGGAAGAAAAAGTCTCTTACCTCTTCGGCAGGTCCAGCCTTTTCCCCGGACTCCCTCCCGGCTAGACGCGGTGCACTAACGCCCTGCAGGCTGTGTTCACGCCGCCAACCCCAGTCCTCTCCCGGCGCTCTGACTGAAGCCGGAGCCTCAGCTCCCAGCCCCGCCCGTCCCGGCGGGTGAGCAGACAAGCCTCGGCTGGTAAGTGCCGGTCGGCCCTGATCCTCTGCGCTGGAATCTCTCCGCTTTGTCCTCCGTACCCCTGTTGCTGTGCTCTCCTCCGCGGCTTCGAAGCTCCCCCACTCCACCACCCGTGGTCTCCGCCCGCGAAGGGGCTTCCTAGTGTGTGGACACTTTTCCTCCTTCACAGCTCCCTCCTGCTGGTGCAGGTGCCGTCCCTATCCTTTTGTCTCTGTTTATTTTTTTCTTTTGCCCTAACCAGGTACGTGGGGGGTTTCTTGCCTTTTGGGAGGTCTGAGGTCTTCTGCCGGCGTTCAGTAGGTGCTCTGTAGGAGTTGTTCCACGTGTAGATGTATTTCTGGTGTATCTGTGGGGAGGAAGGTGATCTCCGTGTCTTACTCTTCTGCCATCTTCCCTATATATATAATTTTAATGAACCTGAATGTGTGGGAATTTTCTGATTTCTAGGCTTGAGTGATTTACTATGAGTATACGATTTGTTGAAATGAAAATTAGTGTTTATTATTTCACTTGGCATATCACAGAAAAATGTAGGAAGTGTTCAGATGGGTTTGCTTACGGCATTACTCATTTATCAAAAATGATATCAGAAAAATACAATTGTTTCAGATAAAAGTCCAATCAATGTTAGTTAATATGTTCTAGAAAATTCTCTTTATATATTTGCATCAGAAGCTTGCTTGGATTTATGTTGTGTGCTTATTTTTAACTCTTTCAATACTAGCAAAAATATTTATAAGTTTTGGCCTTAATCTCTATGCAGTAATCTCACACATAATATTAGAAATAACCTGAATAGTATAAATGAATGAGTATAGAGCCACCAGACAGATTAATTTTTCTTTACACACAAAAAGGTAACTGCTTTAAATAAGAAGTGTAGCTGGGAAGTCCTCAGAGTTGGATAATTATAACAGTGATATAGTGTGCTTAATTGAGGTCTGTGACAAAGTCATATCCTTAATCTCTCTGTTCTTCAGTTTTCTTAGTCATGTTTTCATGGTGTTGTTATGAACATTAAATAAAAATAATAAAAGTAAATGCAGAAATAGAACAGGTGAAGTCTCAAGGAACCAAACCCCATCACAAGATCAACTGGAAAATCTAGTGTGCAGAGACTCTGTTACTCCTCCACCTTCAGCCAACAATTTTTTTTTTCTCATAGTTGATCATCCAGGTTAGAAAAGACATGCATTTGCATGACAGAAATGGTGACATTTAAAATGCAGTAAATAACATTTCAGTGGTTAATTTCTAAATGGTTGTCATAGTGCTTAGAATTTTGAGGATAATTCCTTCCTGCTTGCTTCCCTCCCTCCCTCCCTTACATCCATCCTTCCTTCCTTCCTTCCTTCCTTTCTTCCCTCCCTCTCTCCCTCCCTCACATATTTAATAGATTATATGGAGCTCTGCTAGAGTCCTTCCAAAACCATAAGGCTAAAGAAACATTTTATGAATTATCTAGTCCTATACCTTCACTTGACCTATAAGGTGTCTATGGGTCAATGCAATTGCCCATGGTTACACTGTCACTTTGTGTCTGAGGTTGAGAATAAATTTATTCACTTCTAGTTCATTTCTCACTTGGAAGGTTGGTTTTTCTCATCAGGAGGAATAAGATCTCTTCCAAGATTCAAAATCCAAATTATAAACACATTCTAAAATTACAGCCACCTCCTATCCCCTTACACACTCAAGTTAAGATGAAAACACAAATGAACGGTTCGGCTTACCATACCATACATTGAGAAAGTGAGCTCTTTTATATTGAGAAAATGAGTCGCTTGCCTTACATGATCTTACATTTTCAACTTTGTTCATATCATCACTTTATGTCCTAATTCACTTTCTTAGACATCCTTAACTAGTTTCAATTTACGCTTATTCAAACTAAGGGAAATAAAAGATGAACCAGTTAGTCAAAATCTTGTAGCCAAACATTCTTTCTCTCGTAAAACTTCAGTCTTGCAAATATTAAACATTTGGGGCTAATATGCCCTAAAACTTCTACATCGTGTATAATTGTACTGGAAACAAATCTAATATATAAATTTAGTTATATTTCTATATCTTGATTCATCAAGAATCTCTGGTAATATATGTAAATTTTAAGGGCTCTCTGACATGCTAACCACCCACAGCTTATTCATACGTCTAGTGTTTCTCTTTTTTTTTCTATGAAAATCAATTGTAGTAACCTCAGGGAGAGTTGCCTGATTTAGCAAATAAAAGTACAAAAAACCCAGTTAAGTTTGAATTTCAGATAAACAATAAATAATTTGGGGTCATACTTAAACTAAAATATTATTCTTTATTTGATATTCAGATTTAACTAGGCACCCTATATTTTACCTGAAAACCCATTTCCTATGGGCCCCTAAAAAGTAAGTCTGTAGTAAACTTGACTCATGTTGCAAATATGACCTTCTTAAGACATGGAATCTGGGTAATAATTGGGATGCCCCAATTTACCTACTCAAGAGACTTTTTCAAAGAGGGATTTTGGGAGTTCCTGCCCAAACATACATATAGGATCAAAGAATCTATGTAGAAGATGAGCTGAATATTTTAGGAGTGAAAGGACTGACTTGTTATTCCCTTGAATGTATTATTAATTTAAAGTGGAGAGGGGTATGGCTTGATCAGAGATACAGATCCTCTTTTCAATTCTAGAGGGAAGCTTCAAGATGGAATAAGGAAACATACACAGATTTTTTTTTTCTGATCAAATGTTTGTATAGAATATTACAACTATTCCAGGCAAAAACAGCTTCAAGTTTATTTTTCAGCTTCAGCATAAACTGCATATAATACACATATAGTATAATTTTAGACTTTTAACATGTATATACATGAAATTTTCACATAAGAAGGTAATTATGGAGATATTTACCATCTCCATAATTTTCTCCATGTTCCCTCCAACCCTTTTGCTTCCCACAGAGCTGATCTCTTTTTATCACTAAGGATTAGTTTATAATTTGCTAGAATTGTGTATAAATGGAATGATAGAGCAATGCATTCTCCCTCTCTCTCTCTCTCTCTCTCTCTTTTTTTTTGGTCTCTCTTTTCTTACACAGTATTATACTCATGTTCATACTGGTATCAATAGTTCACTTACTTGTATTGCTGAATAGTGTTCCATTATATGGATATACCACAAATTTGTGTATCTGTTCAACTGTTGATGTTGCAAGTTAAGCTATAGATATTCATGTACAAGTATTTATGTAAACATTGCTTTCATTTATTTTGAGTAAATATTTAGGTGTGGAATGGCGAGTCATTTGCTAGGTATACATTTAATTTTCTTAAGAAATTGCCAAGATATTTTCCAAAGTGGTTGCACATTTAATATTACTGGCAGCAAGTTTTAGTGTTTCTGGTGCTGTACTGGATATACAGGTAGGTGAAAAAAACAATGTTTAATTATCTGAGCCAAGACTCCTTTACATATGAACACAAAACACTTTGCACATTTTAATATACACCAAATTTTTTAGGAATCATGTAAGTCAGCAGAAGTTATTATATTTGTTTGTAACTTTACTAAGTGTTGTCCATCATTTTAGAAAATCTTGTTTTGACTTGCTAGTACAATATGTCAATATCAATGTGACAATATCAACACATTACTATGTTACAGCATTATTTCTGTGACATTCATGGTACGTATACATTCAGTAGATACCTGACTGCATCATTACGTTTTTCGTGCAATTGTGCCCAAACATCTGTGTACTCAAATGCATGTTATTTTATCATAAATCATGTTCCTTTTATCTCTCATATACTGCAGTTAGGAAATTTTATATATTTAAAAATTATGAGCAAAAATAAATTTTATTTTATATTAATTTTATTTCACAATAGCTGTGTTAAGCTGAATAATGGCCTTCCCAAAACGTTCAAGTACTAAACACAGAACTTGTGACTATGTTATCTTACATGGCAAAAGGGACTTTGCAAATTTTATTAAGTTAAGGGTCTTAAAATTGGAATATTATTTTAGATTATCTGGGTTTGCCCAGTGAAATCACAGGGGTCCTTGTAAGAGGGAGGCAGGAGGATCAGTCACTATTAGGAGATTTAACAATACGAGTGTGAAGTTGGAGTGATGTGAGGAAAGGACCGTGAGCCAAAGAATGCAGGTGACTCCAAGAAACTGCAAAAGGCACTGGAATGGATTCTCCACAAGGAGTCAGCCTTGTCAGTACTTTAGCTCAGCGTGACTAGTTTTGGACTTCTAATCTCCCGAACTTGAAAATAATAAATTTGTATTATTTTAAGCCACTAACTTTGTAGAAATTTGTTACAGTAGAATAGAAATATAATGAAGGAATCGCTTAAAACTGTGGAAAAACTACATCTCAGTGAGTTAAGAATTATTGCTTTAGGTTTACTGTGGAGACTTATTGTGGCATATAAAATATGTAAGAAGTGTGTTGTAGAGAGAGATCAAACTGGCAGGCTTGTCAATGTTGAATTGGAAGGTGAGGGTAAGACCAGACGTAGGGACCACTTGGGAACATGATGGAATGACGCAGAGGAGAGATATTAGAGCTTGAAAAAGAATGACAGCTGTGGGAATGGAGAGCAAGGGATAGATCCCTATTGTATTTAGTAGGTAGAATTGAGAGGCTTAGTGATTTACTAGACAACTTTAGAGCTCAAGTTTAAGAAGGCAAATAATAAGGGAAAAGAAGCTAAATGGGGGCCAGCAAGAGTCCCTCTAATCCTTTCATGATTCTAGACTTTTCCAGGTAACTACAATATTTTGACTTCTGTTTCCATATAATTAATGAATTTCTAGTCAAGCTTTATGGATTCACTACATATTTCACCTTTTCTTTGGCTACATTTTTGAGTCTCTAATACAATTAAGAATTTATTCTGCCCCTAATGAACAAGTTCATTCTGGGACTACCTATAGTGCACACTGTAATTGTTCGTTACGTGTATGACCTTTTTGATTGAACTGGGAGCATATCAAGGGCAGGAGTCTTGGAGTGTTTGCCTTTGTTTCACGTACTCCAAATTATAGCTAGCATATAGCTAATTCACGGATAGACTTGACTTACTTAAGCTTACTGCTAAAGGTATTGATCCTGCCCAGCGCCCAGAAAGAAATATTTTTTTGTTTATTAATTCTGAAATATTTACCTTAGTATGTTTTTAAAAGTCATGATTGACTATCTCAACGTGTTTTCTTGAAGTTTAAACATGATGTCAGAAATCATATTGTGATGAACTGTATTAATTTACTTATAACCAAACTGAAATTCCACAAGGTCAGGATCTTTATCTCCTTCGTTCATTGATGATTCCCAAACATCCAGAACAAGATCCGTTGGACACACAGAAGGCACTTAATAAATATTAGTTGAAGGGATAAATTATAAGGGAATCTGAGGAATGCCTCTGTATCTTGTCATTTATAGTACCTGAAACTTTTTCTGTTACTGTGCATTTCTTTTTCTGGATACACATTCACTATATTTGATTTAAGCTATGTCATTGCTTCTAGCATTGAGGTGTCTAACCAGATCAATTTATCTGAAGACTACTCTTGAAATTTCTACATTTTGTGTCAACTTCTTTTTCCTAAAGCAAAAATATGTTTTTATAAATTATACTTTCAGTAAATTTTTTGCATAATTATGCCTATTTAGGCTAATCTTCCCTTTCTTTGGACATCTTTTTATAACTCACATTTGAAATTTATCTTAATATTTATGAGTGCCAACTAGGTTTCAAGCATAAATATTTAATTCTCAAACAATCTTAGGGGCTAAAAAAATTTACTTTGTATCAATAAAGAGTCTGAGATATTACCTTTCTTTTTTTTTTTTTTTTTCTGCGGTACGCGGGCCTCTCACTGTTGTGGCCTCTCCCGTTGCAGAGCACGGGCTCCGGACGCGCAGGCTCAGCGGCCATGGTTGGGATCTTCCTGGACCGGGGCATGAACCCGTGTCACCTGCATCGGCAGGCGGACTCTCAACCACTGTGCCACCAGGGAAGCCCGATATTACCTTTCTTGACAGAAATTATACAAATAGTAAATGGCACAATTGAGATTTGAACTTGGTTGTCTATGTCTACAAAATGCAAGTTCTTTTCTCCATACCCCAGTGTCTTCCTCCTCCTTCTTTTTATTCTCCCCACCCCCACTTCTCCTCTGCCTCCTCCTCCTTCTATTCATGCTTGGTATTAAATCATTTATGTTCCAGAAGAATAAAATAGAAGGAAATGGGCTTAAGTTGCAGAAATAGTGATCTAGTTTAAACAGAGAGTCAAGTATTTTGATGAGAAAGGTAAATAAATAAGGAAATATAATATTGAAGAGAGTGTATAATCTTATTTCCTCAAGATATCATAGATCCCCATTACGTAAGCATCCTTAGGAAAGAATTTAACAACAAATAATATGTCATCTTTCCTTTGTGCCCAATACTTCCTCATTCTGAATAGATAAAACCCATATCGTAACTTATCTCCAACAAACTTTATTTTGTACCTGCTAGACGTCAGTTCTTGTGAAATATACAGGTGTGATTCCTTGCCTAATTACAGTCAAATCCAGCAGAAAATGTTTTATATATAGTGTGATTTAAAACAAAAAAAGAAACATTTGCAGATAGAGTATTTGTATCCATGTGAAGAAGTGATGACTCTCTAGAGGGAGGGGCTAAGGAAAAGTCTGACTAGAGAGGTATCTCTGTTTAAATCCTTTTAGGATTCTCTTTGTCATTGCCCACTAATCCTCCTGTGTCCTACAGGGTTGCTCTTCCTAAACAGGCTTAGATGCATCACAAACCAAATCTTCTCAGCCTATTATAAGTCATCAATGAGTCTTGTGGGCTATAATTCTTAGTCTTCATTTTTTCCTTTTCTGCCTCCCATTTTTAGAAGTGTGTATATCAGCATTTGGCTTAAATAGTTGCCATGCAGTCCTCAATAGAAGTAGAGAGGTGTGAATAATGTTTCTTTAACATCTTTTTATCTTTTTATTTCAGTTCTTTATATCCACCATTCTGGAAAAGATTCAATATAAAAATATCCAGCTGTAACATTTTTAATATTCATTCTTCTTCTAAGGAAAATGAGATTTCATTATGCTTTTAGTTACTGCCATTGTATTCCCCAGGTTATTTCTAGACAATATCTTTTTACCATTCCTAGCCTGATTTGGAAAATACAATTTATTTCCCAAAAGATGTTTAAAAAAAAATTTGGGTGTACCTTCTTTGCTACAATTAATAATACTCAAGAGTATTGGGAAAATGGAGAATGCCTCTTTCCTTACAATTCTTTTTGCCCATCTCTCCCTCCTTTATCTATAGACCTTCAATTAGGCTTTTGAGAAGGCAGTGGTGTGTTGCCCACTAGCTCCACTGTAGACACAGGAAGACACAGGTAGATGTAGGCAGTGCAGCGAAAGCAGGCAAAAGAAGAGCTGGTCTTTCCTGTTCAAAAACCGGAAGCAACATCTCTGTAAACTTTTAGAAATGCAGTGTCAAATTCCTCCTAGGTGACAAATTGTGCAAAGTGTGATGAGAAACCGACTCATGCTAGTTATTTATCATTATTTATTCACACGATAAAGAAGGAAGCTCTGGGTTAAAGAGCCAGTATCTCCAAAAATAATTTTTTTTTTTTTCTGTTTTCCTGGGGAAAACGATCCTCAAACCCAAAGTCACCAGCTCGTCAGCTGAGTTTTCCATTCCAAAGCGAGGTCTCTTCCACGATACTTAAGCCCATGGAAGGGGATTTCTCTATCAGCCTCAGCTACCAGGACAGTTTTTAGAATAGGGAGAGAGGGAGAAATAAACAATAAACATATTTAAATTCAACAGTGTCCGTCCAGCCATACTTTAGAAAAATGCCTTCTCAGCTTTGATTAAAAGCAACTTCCTAAGCACTCTCATTTTGAAGCTCTAGAATTCATTATTAAAGAATTCTAAGAATTTCACTTTTTTTCCTACTGAATTCATAATTTCCTGAAAGATTAAAACTCCCCTGAGATTAAAAATAACGAGCACCCATAATCCAGGAATGAGAACATTGTCAATTTCCCATTGTCATGAACAGATTTAAGAAGCTTTCTTCTTATATTAAAATAAAAATGCCTTTATAATCCAAGGACATGATGCAAGGTTTTTTGTGTTTATTCTTGCCTTCCATTGTAATCACCTCAGCTCTGTTCTGGTTCAGATCATCAATCACATGGTTTATTGCTCTGACTCCCACCTGTCCCCTTTGCTTCTGATTGCTTGTCTTACTTCCATCTCACTGCCATACTGTTTGTGTCCTTTTAAAAGTAACCATGTGTATTACTCGGGGTTCTCCAGAGAAATAGAATAGATAGGATATATGTATGATTATATATTGCATATATAATGTAGAAAATAAGCACATTTATTTTCTTATAAAAATTCCTTATAATCTCTCTCTCTATATATGATTATATATCATATATATTACATATGCAATATATAAAATAAAAATACAGTTTCATATAAAGAGATTTATTATAAGGAATTGACCCACACAATTATGGCAAGTTCAAAATCTGCAGAGCTGATGGTCCAAAGGCCAGCAGGCTGCTGTAGAACCAGGGAGAACTGATGTGGTGTTTCAAAGGCCATTAGGCAGGAGAATTTTCTCTTACTCAGGAGAGGATTCTTTTGTTCTGTTGTGGCTTTTAACTGACTGAATGAGGCCCACCCATTTTATAGCAAGCAATGTACTTCTCTCAGCCTACTGATTTAAATGTTAAGCTCATCCCAAAACACCCTTGCAGCAACACCCAGAATAATGTTAGGTCAAATATCTGGACACTCCGTGGCCCAGTCAAGTTGACATATAAAATTAACATCACACCATATCATTCAGCTATCAGCAAACTTCTTGTAAAGAGCCAAATAGTAAATATTTTAGGCTTTGCAGGTGATAATATCTCTCATACAACTATTCCACTCTGCTGTTGAAAGCAGCCATATACGGTATCTTAAACAAATAGACATGACTATGTTCCAATAAAACTTTATTTATAAAAGTAAGAGCAGACCAGATTTATCCACAGGCCATTAGTTTACTGACCTCTAATATAATTTATGTACTAACTACACTGTAATCTCTCAACTTGGAAACTATGGCTAACTCCTCAGTAACTGTAGTACCAAGTCCTTTATAATTTGGTCCCAACCAACCCTCCTAAAATAAACTTTAATATCTTATGTTCAGTCCATATACTTTGTACCCCATTCATACCCCTCTTAATTTATGACTTATAGGCCTAATGTTCTAAATTCATTTTGTTCTCTGTTTCAAATGTCCAATAAACAGTGAATTATTTTTCCAGAAGAAATCGTTTCTGAAGCAGCTAGTTAAAATTCTGTTTAGGTAGAAAATGTTTTTCTTAATCACCAAGTTGAGTTGTTTAAGAAGAGTTACTCTCCCATCTTGGTTGAGGTAGAGTGTCCTTAAATTTTAGATTATATAGTCTGTATTTATTTTTTAATGTTTGCAACCAACACTTATAGACTTGACATTTAATGCCTTTTACATAAGCATTTTTATATTGTTAGTCTACATGTTTAGTTATTTGCTATGTATTTATCTTTTTAAAAATAATGTAAATAGATCCCTTGTAATTGCTGTGTAAGTGGCTGATTCACAAGCTTGCTTCAGAAAGCTATCTTCTGGGACTTCCCTGTTGGTGCAGTGGTTAACAGTCTGCCTGCCAATGCAGGGAACACGAGTTCGAGCCCTGGTCTGGGAAGATCCCACATGCCGCGGAGCAACTAAACCCGTGCACCACAACTACTGAGCCCTCATGCCACAACCACATTCTATAAACTAAACCATCTTCTTTATGGTTTCCTTTGCTGTGCAAAAGCTTTTAAGCTTCATTAGGTCCCATTTGTTTATTTTTGGTTTTATTTCCGTTTCTCTAGGAGCTGGGTCAAAAATAATCTTTCTGTGATTTATGTCATACAGTGTTCTGCCCATGTTTTCCTCTAAGAGTTTTATAGTGTCTGGCGTTACATTTAGGTCTTTAATCCATTTTGAGTTTATTTTTGTGTATGGTGTTAGGGAGTGTTCTAATTTCATTCTTTTATGTGTAGCTGTCCAGTTTTTCCAGCACCACTTATTGAAGAGGCTGTCTTTCTCCATTGTATATTCTTGCCTTCTTTATCAAATATAAGGTGACCATATTTGTGTGGGTTTATCTCTGGGCTTTCTACCCTGTTCCATTGATCTATATTTCTGTTTATGTGGCAGTACCATATTGTCTTGATTACTGTAGCTTTGTAGCATAGACTGAAATCTGGGAGCCTGATTCCTCCAGCTCTGTTTTACTTTCTCAAGATTGCTTTGGCTATTCGGGGTCTTTGGTGTTTCCATACAAATTGTGAAATCTTTTTCTTCTAGTTCTGTGAAAAATGCCCTTGGTAGTTTGATAGGAATTGCACTGAATCTGTACATTGCTTTGGGTAGTATACTCATTTCCACAATGTTGATTCCTCGAATCCAAGAACATGGTATGTCTCTCCATCTGCTTGCATCATCTTTAATTTCTTTCATCAGTCTCTTACAGTTTTCTGCATAAAGGTCTTTTGTCTTCTTAGGTAGGTTTATTCCTAGGTATTTTTTTTTTCTTTTTGTTGCAATGGTAAATGGGAGCATTTCCTTAACTTCTCTTTCAGATGTTTCATTATTAGTTTATAGGAATGCAAGAGATTTCTATGCATTAATTTTGTATCCTGCTACCTTACCAAATTCATTGATTAGCTCTAGTAGTTTTCTGGTAGCACCTTTAGGATTCTCTATGTATAGTATCATGTCATCTGCAAACGGTGACGGCTTTACTTCTTCTTTTCCAATTTGGTTTCCTTTTATTTCTTTTTCTTCTCTAATTGCTGTGCCTAAAACTTCCAAAACTATGTTGAATAATAGTGGTGAGAGAGGAAAACCTTGTCTTCTTCCTGATCTTAGAGAAAATGGTTTCAGTTTTTCACCCTTGAGAACGATATTGGCTGTGGGTGTCATATATGGCCTTTATGATGTTGAGGTAAGTTCCCTCTATGCCTACATTCTGGAGGGTTTTTATCATAAATGGGTGTTGAATTTTGTCAAAAGCTTTTTCTGCATCTGTTGAGATGATCATATGGTTTTTATCCTTCAATTTCTTAATATGGTTTATCACATTGATTGATTTGCATACATTGAAGAATCCTTGCATTCCTGGGATAAACCCCACTTAATCATGGTGTGTGACCCTGTTAATGTGCTGTTGGATTCTGTTCTCTAGTATTTTGTTGAGGATTTTTGCATCTGTGTTCACCAGAGATATTCTTTCTTTGTGACATCTTTGTCTGGTTTTGGTATCAGGGTGATGATGGCCTTGTAGAATGAGTTTGGGAGCGTTCCTCTCTCTGCTATATTTTGGAAGAGTTTCAGAAGGATAGGTGTTGGCTCTTCTCTAAGTGTTTGATAGAATTCACCTGTGAAGGCATATGGTCCTGGGCTTTTGTTTGTTGGAAGATTTTTCATCATAGTCTCAATTTCAGTGCTTGTGATTGGTCTGTTTACATTTTCTATTTCTTCCTGGTTCAGTCTTGGAAGGTTGTTCTTTTCTAAGAATTTGTCCTTTCAAGTTCTCCATTTTATTGGCATATAGTTCCTTGTAGTAATCTCTCAAGATCCTTTGTATTTCTGCAGTGTCAATTGTTATTTCTCCTTTTTCATTTCTAATTTGTTGATTTGAGTCTTCTCCCTTTTTTTCTTGATGAGTCTGGCTAAAGGTTTATCAATTTTGTTTATCTTCTCAAAGAACCACCTTTTAGTTTTATTGATCTTAGCTATTGTTTCCTTCATTTCTTTTTCATTTTTTATGATTTCTTTCCTTCTGGTAACTTTGGGGTTTTTTTTTGTTCTTCTTTCTCTAATTGCTTTAGGTGTAATATTACGTTGTTTGAGATGTTTCTTGTTTCTTGAGGTAAGATTGTATTGCTATAAACTTCCCTCTTAGAACCACTTTTGATGCATCCCGTAGATTGTGGGTCATTGTGTTTTAATTGTCATTTGTTTCTAGGTATTTTTTGATTGCCTCTTTGATTTCTTCAGTGATCTCTTGGTTATTTAGTAACATATTGTTTAGCCTCCATGTGTTTGTATTTTTTACAGATTTTTTTTCCTGTATTTGATATCTAGTCTCATAGAATTGTGGTTGGAAAAGATACTTGATATGATTTCAATTTTCTTAAATTTACCAAGGCTTGATTTGTGACCCAAGATATGATCTATCCTGGAGAATATTCCTTGAGCACTTGAGAAGAAAGTGTATTCTGTTGTTTTGGGTGGAATGTCCTATAAATATCAATTAAGTCCATCTTGTTTAATGTGTCATTTAAAGCTTGTGTTTCCTTATTTATTTTCATTTTGGAAGATCTGTCCATTGGTGAAAGTGCGGTGTTAAAAGTCCCCTACTATGATTGTGTTACTATCGATTTCCCCTTTTATGGTTGTTAGCATTTGCCTTATGTATTGTCATGCCCCTATGTTAGGTGCATAAATATTTACAATTGTTATATGTTCTTCTTGGATCGATCCCTTCATCATTATGTAGTGTCCTTCTTTGTCTCTTATAATAGTCTTTGTTTTAAAGTCTACTTTGTCTAATATGAGAATTGCTACTCCAGCTTTCTTTTGATTTCTATTTGCATGGAATAACTTTTTCCATCCCCTAACTTTCAGTTTGTATGTGTCCCTAGGTCTGAAATGGGACTTTTGTAGACAGTGTATATATGGGTCTTGTTTTTGTATCCAATCAGCCAGTCTATGTCTTTTGGTTGGAGAATTTAACCCATTTACATTTAAGGTAATTATCGATATGTATGTTCCTGTTACAATTTTCTTAATTGTTTTGGGTTTGTTATTGTAGATCTTTTCCTTCTCTTGTGTTTCCTGCCTAGAGAAGTTCCTTTAACATTTGTTGTAAAGCTTGTTTGGTGGTGCTAAATTCTCTTAGCTTTTGCTTGTCTGTAAAGGTTTTAATTTCTCCATCGAATCTGAATGAGATCCTTGCTGGGTAGAGTAATCTTGGTTGTAGGTTTTTCCCTTTCATCACTTTAAATTATCCTGGCACTCCCTTCTGGCTTGCAGAGTTTCTGCTGAAAGATCAGCTGTTAACCCTATGGGGATTCCCTTGTATGTTATTTGTTGTTTTTCCCTTGCTCATTTTAATATTTTTTCTTGGTATTTAATTTTTGATAGTCTGAATTATATATGTCTTGGCATGTTTCTCCTTGGATTTATCCTGTATGGGACTCTGTGCTTCCTGGGCTAGATTGACTATTTCCTTTCCCATATTAGGGAAGTTTTCAACTATAATCTCTTCAAGTATTTTCTCAGTCCCTTCCTTTTTCTCTTCTTCTTCTGGGACCCCTATAATTTGAATGTTGGTGCATTTAATTTTGTCCCAGAGGTCTCTGAGACTGTCCTCAATTCTTTTCATTCTTTTTTCTTTATTCTACTCTGCAGTAGTTATTTCCACTATTTTATCTTCCAGGTCACTTATCCATTCTTCTGCCTTAGTCATTCTGCTATTGATTCCTTCTAGAGAATTTTTTTTTTTTTTTTTTTGCGGTATGTGGGCCTCTCACTGTTGTGGCCTCTCCCGTTGCGGAGCACAGGTTCCAGACGTGCAGGCTCAGCGGCCATGCCTCACGGGCCCAGCTGCTCCGCGGCATGTGTGATCTTCCCAGACCAGGGCACGAACCCGTGTCCCCTGCATCGGCAGGCGGACTCTCAACCACTGCGCCACCAGGGAAGCCCCACATGTGTATTTTTAAATATACATGTGTCTATGTACATACATGCATATACCTAAAACATACACATAGTTTTAAATATATGTGTGTGTGTGTATATGTAGATGTGGGTGTGTGTGTGTATGTGTGTGTGTGTGTGTGTGTGTATGGTATATATATGATTAGCAAATATTTTTATATAGGTCATCTTGGTGAGTTTCTCAGCTGAGTGAGTTGTCCTTCTTGTTGGTTTCCTGTATAATTCTTTTATAAATTAATTAACTTTTTATTGAGATATAGTTGATTTACAATATTGTATTAATTTCAGGTATACAACATAATGATTCAAAATTTTTATAGATTATATTCCATTTATGGTTATTAGAAAATATTGGCTCTATATTCTGTGCTGTACAATAAATATATCTACAATGTATCTTTGTAGCTTACCTGTTTTATACATAGAAGTTTGTACCTCTTAATCTTCTACCCCTGTCTTGTCCTTCCCCCTGTTCTCTCTCCCCACTAGGTGGGATAACTCTTTATTCCACCATTTGTATTAATTTCTCAGGTTTCGGGTAGACTCTCTGGTTAGAAACAACAAACACTGACTTGGCCAACTTAAACACAGGTAGCATATTGCCAGAACTTTGGGAGTTCACAGTACCAAAGAGACAGTGAGAGAAAAAAGGTCTGAGAATTGACTAGAAAGAGCCACCCCACAAGGCCAGGGATCCTGTGGGTAAGAGTAGTTTTGTAGCAGAGAACCCTACTTTAGTGAATATACCCAGCCATTTTAAATCACTTAATCCTCAGTTCAAGATTCAAATTCTAGGGAGGGAGACTCTCATATCTTGAGTCCACCTTTTGAGTAGGGCTTGGCATGTGATGCACCAAACTGTGTGGGATGCTCCACTTTATGTATCCTGGGGAAGAGGATACCCTCCAGAAGGAAATTAGTTGCTGGTTGGAAGGGAGAAGGAACAATGAGAAGAGATGTCTGTTTATTGTTTTCATGAGTTCCTTGAGCTCAGTAATCATGTTTGTTCTTGTCTTTGTTTCTAGGTTCCTAACATAATGCTGTCACAGACTGGAAGCTTAATAAATATTTTCTGACTCCTAGTGCCCAAGTAAGTAAAATTGACACATTTTTATAACATAATTGTAAACATTAAAAATCCACTTTCCTAAGCAACTAGTTTCCATTCTCCTCTTTATCCTAATAGTATATCTTAAAATATGATCGAAGAAGAAAAGCAATTTATCGAAAAATTATTAAGCTCAGAATATGCACTAGATTCAGCACGTACAATAGTAAAAACAAACAAAAAAAAGGCAAAACGTCTTCACTGTAGGGCCTCCCAGCTTATCCAGAGAGTGAGTCATGTAGACCAATGACCCGTGACACTCGTTATCGTAGACACTGGTGCCAAGAAGACTGATACTCATCACAACATTAGCTAAAACAAACCCAAACTGAAAACAGCCCAAATTTCCCATCACAGAGAAATAATTTTATAAATTTTCTTAAGTGTACTCAATGGAGTATTATTCAGGCACTAAGTATAAATATGAAGCTTATATGGCAACCTGGAAACATTAAAAACCAAATATAAAGTAGTATGGGTGATATATAATTGTGACTGTGAAAATATGAATGTATATGACTGTGTAAAAAACTTGGAGACAGCACAGAGAAATGAAAACTGTTATTGCTAGAAAAATAGATGAGTTTTAGTTTTTCAGTTTCCTTTAGGCTATTATAATATGGTTATGTAATAAATAAATATGGTTACATAGGGAACAGTTAGGACTATTTATTCAGTTTTCTCACTATTCAACAACAGCAAAATACTCTAAAATTGCTCCCTTACCTGATAATGGGATTTAATTCTATTCTCTAACTATAGCTGTGATTTCTGCTCTGAATGCTTGGGGAGACTGTCAGTCTGTGTTAGTCTTTATTTATTCTTCATGAATTCTTGTTGGCTTTGCTTCCTGGGAGCAACTGTACTTTAGGGGCTATGGAAAGAAATATGTCAGTGACTCAGTAGATTTTAGTTAGAATAAATGGATGCTTTTGACCCTTGCTAATATGTTTTTTTAATTATTATTTTTATTACTCTCCAACAGCACATCTCTATGTAGGAGTCCCAAGTGTTTTAAACTCTCTTTATCCAAACTGAAAACCTCATCCTCACTCAAATTCTTCTCTTTCCCCTGGGTACTCTATTTGTGTAGAATTCTCCAAAGTGTATAGGTTCTAACATTTGCTCCAAACGTGAGATCAGTGACCAGTTTCTGTAGATTTTGACATCACCACTGTAGGCATATTAGTTCAGCCCTTTATTAACAGCTAACTTGTCTTTTTAACAGTGCCTGTTTTGCTCAACCTATTTTTTCTGTTCTAATTCTGCTTACACACCACTGCTACATCCTTCTGAAAGGGACCAAATAAAATCACATCTCTGCTTTAAAACCTCTGAAAGGCTTCCCATGCCTTACTTATATAAGTACAAATTCCATAGCTCAAACTCCTGCCCACTTTTGTAGCATTATCTTTCATGACTATCCTTCTCCTACCCTATAAACTAACCAAACTAGCTGACTTCCTATTCCTGGATCCCATAACTGACTCCACTATCTCTGTATCTTTGTTCGTGTTTGGTTTTTTTCCCCCTTTACTTGGAATGCCCTCCCATACTGGCCCTAATCCAATTACTACCTATCATTAAAAAAAAAAAAAAACATTAACAATTACCCATTTTATAATTTTTTGTTACTATTTCAGGTAAATGTGATCTCCTTTCTTTCAGTCCAAGTTGAACTCTGCTGTGTCACTTTTTATCGTACTTAATCTGCTTTACTATAATCTAAATAGTGATTAGACTGTGCACACTCTGAGCACCAATACAGCACCTTTTTCATCCTTGTGTCCATCTGCAACAAATAGCACAGAGCCATGGCTTGGTTTTTATCTCGAATTAGAGGAGGACACCAAAATTGTTGACAATAATTCATAGGATTAGAGGATATAAATTTTTATTTCCAGTTTAACTACTTTTTTTTGTTTGTTTCACAGAAAAGATACCAATGGGTCATACATAAGGAAGAAAAGGAAAGAAAGATGAATGAGAGAGGGTACATCCTTCTAAAATGTAAGTTAAACTTTAATAAGTTTAGAGAAAGAGTCATAGCTTTCCCTGTGTGTGTGTGCGTGCGCACATGCTCTAAACCAAGCAGTCTGGATATGTCACTTGAAGAAATATGTTAGTGAAATATGGTGCTTTATTTTCTCTTCTGTCTCTGAATATTTTGACCAATTCATTTTTAATGATTTTCTTAAGAGACCTTACTTTTTATTTTATTACAGACATCAGTTTTATAGCCAGTACCCCTGCTAAGGTATGTAGTTGCTTGTAAAAAATGTCAGTTTTGCATGGAAAGTAGCACAGTTGAACAAGCCTGGGTAGATTTTCATGTCAGTGGGCCTGATTCACATTCTGATTCTACCCTCTAATGTCCACTCCAAACAAAATTTTAGACACAAGCATATTAGCATTCACTGAATTGATTTTTCTTTAGGCTTCAGTAACTTTACTCACTGATGAGAGTGAAGTTGTAATTAAACCAGCTGTGCTCAAGGAGCAGGAGCACTAAACTGAGTAACCATTCTTTCTCATTAGCTCTGAACTCTTTCTCTCACCAATGCAAAGTTTTTTCTCCTTATATCTCCAGGGTTGATCTTCACCCAAGGTCAAATCCTACCTATGTTCAGTACAGTCATCTCTTTTTATCTTAACCTAGACAACAAAATATTTCTTTCGAGGTATTTTAATTCTAGACTGTAATATACCTGTCCTTTCTGCAGAATCAACTGCAGGCTCCCTTCTATTCACTTGCCATCTCGTTTTTACATTTTTACAGCCTAATACAGATTATCTCCCCCTGATTCTTGGACATGTTTCTCCTACTTACTGCTGGGTGCAAAAAAAAAAAAAAAAAAAATGATCAGATGACTTTTTTGCATAGCAGTTAAAATTCATTTTTAATAATATTAAAAGCTAAGATTGACTAAGCATCTAATATATGCCAGATTCTGGCATATTTTACTATTCCTGTATTGTGTCTTCACAGTTAACCTAGAAGGTAGGTACTACCCTAACTTTAAGAAGGAAAAAATTGGGAGAGGTTAAGAAAGTTGCCTGAGGAGGCCAAGCCAACAGGTCCCAGAACCAGGATGCATATACCAGAAGCCTATTGTAAAACCTGAGCTCTTAGTCATCACAAGCTTTTTGCATTCTATTTTGTTTGGGAATTCTAAGTCACTCAGAATGGGTGGGGTGGGCTTGGCAAGATGTGCGGTCCCTTTAACACTTAGGATGTGATGAGATTTGTAATTCTCATCTATGAAAGGGATGTTTCTCCCCCACTTTTTTCTATTAAGGTTAAACAAGATCATCAGGGAAAATATTTTGAAACTTTACGGATGTTAATAATTGGTATTTCAGCTTTGTAATCTCAAATCAGGATTACGTCCATCTTCAGCCATCTTCCTGGGGCACCAAAGGGAAACTGTGCACAAACAAATCCTCTTTTCCAGCAGCCAGATTTTCATAGGTGCCAATAATAAGGAAGAATCGTCTACATTTATCTTTTTCTAGACCCCTCAATTTCATGTTCTCATCCCTACTGCCACTTGCCTTTGAGATATTTCACTCTACGTAAGGGGAGGAGAGATCTTACAGACAAAAGCCACATCAGTACATTATGTAGTCACAGACTTTTAGATCAGGGGAAAACCTAAAATAGGACTACTTAACCTCTGTAATGCTTGAGAGAAACTTAGACTGTTTTATAAATAAAGATCCAGAGAATTGGCAGCGTTAGTGGATTGACTGAGGGCACACAGTAGATTATTGGCAGTACCAATCCTAAAACCCAGGGGTTTTGAGCCCCAAACCAGTGCCTGCTGGACTTTGTCATGAGCTGTTCCTGAATAAAGAAAAGAAATTTGGTAGCAATTAGTTGAACAGAGTCCAACTTATGTTCTCCTGTTTCTTTCTCATGAAAGAATGTGGTTGTAATGTAATGTGGTTGTGAAATGCATCAAAAAGCTGACAGGGTATACCATTCATTTATACCTTTACCATAAGAATCATTGATCAATAGTCTAGTGACATGAGAAACAAAATGCAGTTTGGAATGAGGGTGGTACTTTCAACACAGGAGTCACAGTTGTCCTTCTTGTTTTATATAATGCCCAGCATAGCACTACAGTCATATGGTCATTAATTTAATAATAACTACATTTAGAAAGAGAAGTCACAAGGCGTTTGGGGCAGGGGAAGAATTATTTATTTATCATGTGTCTGCATATTACTGGGCATTTTGCTGCTCGAGTTACATAGGTCCCTTTATGTCAATGATAACCTTTAAAATTTTTATTATCTTAATTTTAGATGCAAGGAAAATCATGCTCAGAGAAGTTGAGCAATGTGCCCAAGGTCATCTGTTTGGTGTTAGTAATCTATTCATACATAACACTTTCCTTCAAAAATAGAAGCTTAAAAAATCATTTGTAGGCTTCTGGGGGGGTGGGGAATCTGGGAACAGCTGCAGCTTATTTGCATGGTTCTGGCTCTGAGTTTTTCCCAAAGCTGCAATCAAGGTGTCAGCTAATTTGCCGTCATTTTAAGCTTGACTGGGTCTGGAGGATCCACTTCCCAGCTCACATCATGGCTGTTGGCAGGAGATTTAATTTCCCTGGCACGTGGTTCTGATGAAATGGCTTTTCCTGGAGTGTGAGATGCAAGGAAGAGAGAGCAAACCCAAGATAAAATTCACAGTTTTTTGTAACCAAATCTTAGGAGGAACATAACATCTTTTCTTCCATATTCTATTCAATGGAAGAGAGTTTTATCTACATTCAAGAGGAGGGAATTTAAAGGTTCACCTCTTAAGGAGAAGAATATCAAAGAATGTATGGACGTATGTCAAAAATATTAAATTATTACCAGAAAGAGCTAACATAACGTAATATTATTTTATGCATTGGGAGTGGGTTGTCCAAAAAAAGTCCCACTGTTCCTTGTAAAATAACATCAGAATGATAAAAAAAAATCTAGCAATGTTCTATTTAGGTAATAGAAGCATTTCATGTGTTACTAATTGGAGGCGGACACAATGCATTTGTTCAACATAATTGGTTGGAGCTGTATCCTCAATAGTATTGAGTTCTGGGGATACAGTGTAATAGAGGAGACTAATGTAATATGAAGTGAAGTAGGTAATAGTAATGTTATGACAGGAAAGATCAAAGCACATGTGGGGGCACAGGAGAACTGGCCAATATTATGGGATGGGGAGGATTGGAGGAGGGACTAGGAAAGTCATTCAAGTGGAACTCATCCTTAAAAGAAGTAATAAATTAGGAGAAATTGTATGCTGAATGTACTTTAGTGCAAATGCACTCGCAAGAAAGAAGGAGAAGCTTCCAAACAAGGGAATAGCTTTCATGGGAGAGGATTCAGCTTGGGCAGAAAACCCAGAGAATCGGGGATAAATAAAATGGTCTGCCAGGTCCAGGGAACTGCTGGAGATGTGTTAAGGTTGTAGATGGCAGGGCACAGGTAATGAGGTCCTAAAAAAGATAAGACCAGAAGTTAGGGAAATGCATGGAATACCTTGCTTCCCAGTGAGGAGTTTGGCTTTTATTCTAGACTAGTGTTTTCAATTTTAGTAAGGTATGTCCCACCACCACAATTTTTGCCAAGTCTTTGTATTATCTGTACTATTATTTATGCAGTATTTTAAACAACAGTCTAAAATCTTACCTCAATATATTTACTTTACAATAGAACATTTTAAATTGGATATACAAATTTTATTTATGTTTTTATACTGCACACTAAATACAAAAATTATGGGCTTCCCTGGTGGCCCAGTGGTTGAGAGTCCGCCTGCCGATGCAGGGGACACGGGTTTGTGCCCCAGTCCGGGAAGATCCCACATGCCACGGAGCGGCTGGGCCCGTGAGCCATGGCCGCTGAGCCTGCGCGTCCGGAGCCTGTGCTCCACAACGGGAGAGGCACAACAGTGAGAGGCCCATGTACTGCAAAAAAAAAAAAAATTTGTATATATATATACAAAAATTTGTATATATATATTTTGTATATATATTTTGTATGTATATTTTGTATATATATATACAAAAATTATATATATTTTGTATATATATATACAAAAATTATATTGACGAATAGGATAGAGAAGGGGCTTTGGAAACTTTTAAGCAGATGAGCAGTATGATAAGATTTGTGTTTCATAGAAATCACTCTGAGAGCTGTGTGGAAGGTGTACAGGAGGGGTACACATAGGACACAGCTTTCCAGCTGCATGTACCTTGAAGTGTGCTGGCCCATGACTGTTTTCTTGAGGCAGAGTCCTGCTGAAACAAATCTCCTCCTTCTGCCTGAGGATCATAAGAGTCTCAAGCTAAGCAGCACAGAGTATCAGTAAATCTTGAACTGGAGAGCCCTGCTGTTCCCTTCTATGAATTCCCAGTAGAAATAAGCTAATTCCGCCATCTTCTTCTAGCCCATAAGAAGAAAGTGGAAACCTTGTTTGGAGTTATGGAAACTGTTTCTTCTTGGTTTGTCTCAGTTTATCCAGAATACTCTGATTAGTGATAAACACCGGCAAGTGTATCGACTTCTTTCAAACAGAATGAAGTAAGCCAGAAAGAGAAAACAGATATTGTATATTAACACATATATGTGGAATCTAGAAAAATGGTACAGATGAACCTATTTGCAGGGCAAGAATAGAGACGTAGACGTAGAGAACGGACATGTGGACCCGGGTGGGGGGCAGGGGAGGGTGGGGCAAATTGGGAGATTAGGTTTGACATAAATACACTACCATGTGTAAAATAGCTAGTGGGAACCTGTTGTATAGCACAGGGAGCTCAGCTCGGTGCTCTGTGATGACCTAGATGAGTCGGGGCGGGGAGGGAGGTCCAAGAGGGAGGGGATATACGTATACATACAGCTGATTCACTTCACTGTACAGCAGAAACTAATAACATTGTCAAGCAACTCCAAATAAAAAGAAAAAAGAAAAATATCCATTATGGCTGTTATTAACTTCATCTCAAAAAATTTTGCTTAGCAATATTAATATTTAAGATACCTGAGCCATGGTGAAAGTTCCTAGGTTGCTATTAAAGACATGCTTAGCCTTAGATGTATTCATGGGTTCCTGTAACTTCTGGAAGCCTGGCAGAGCCATTCGGAAAATGTCTTACCTGTGGTTCTCTTTAATAGTTAGAGAAAACTTGAAATGGATCAACAAAGGCTTAAGGGAATGTCAGATTTTCAGTTTGGGGTATGTTGAAATTACTTTAAAACGGATGGATAGTCTCAGCAATATTGCTTAAATGACAGCACTGAAGTGGCACAGAGAAAGAAAAGGATGTAACTGCTCCAACCCATTCTCCTTCAGCTTGTGAATGTGCCTCATATTGTTTAATAGTGTAGCAAGAATTAAAGAAATTATGCTGTCCTTTTTTAACTTAGGGATTGAGCTTTAATGCTTGATTTAAATGGGTTTTGCAATGTTTCCAACTCTTAGAGGTAAAAACATTTCACTCTTTTTTTTTTTTTTTTTTATGTTTAACGTACTGAGGAAATGAAAAGCAACAATGGCTTTTAATTAGCCCTGGGGCCTCATGCACAGTTTCCTATGTTACACTTGCTGACACATTTCTGACCACAGGGAGTTTATTTAACAGCATGGCATTATCTAGGAACAATGGGAGGAGAGGGTGTGTAGACAATAAGTCCTAGAGCAGAGCAGAGAAACTTCTGCCAGCTTTTTTAAAATTAAAACTGAATTTGGCAGTAATTTGTGAAATCCCTGTTTGCTGTTACTCCATGTTTGTTGTGTGGCATTTGCAGCCTTAGATGAATTGTTGGCCGATATTTGATTTTTAAAAAATCTCTTAGCGATTCATTTCCTGCTATATTGATCACAGACACCACATCCCACTGTCGCTCTGGCTAAAATGCATCAATGCATCGAGCCATCTGGGAAGACAGGCTTCTTACACAGCATTCTACTTACATGGTATTTTTCAAGCCTTGTCTCCAGATATTGCAGACATGATGGATAGTTTTGAGGTCTCTGGACCAACTGCCTGCTTTTTTCCATCAAGTATCAATCTTCACATCTACCCTCCTGTAACATATGGTTTAGAGAATGCAGTGATGTGATTGCATTCTTATGATCTTATGGATATCTTAAAAATAGTACTCATATTCATTTGGGGGAATAAAAGCAAAGCAAACTATAGGCAACATTCTAAGGTAATTGTGAAAAGTGCAAATGTACAAACTCATAGATTAATCTGATCCATTATTCTTTGACTCATTCAACCAAGATACACATCGGCTTCTTCCTCTCTGCCATGAATGGTACTTAGTTTATTCAAATATTATAGCTGATGTCATCATCTACTTTATGTACTTGTATAAGTCTTTATTTGCTCAACTACCTATATAAGGTTTCTCTACTTGAAGTAGATTAAAGAAATTTGAAAACATGAGCTATAGGAATCTGTGTATTCACTTCAGCACCTACCAATAAATGTCCTTGCCCTTGTAGACACTCAGTAATATTTGTTGAATGAAATTGCATCGTTTTCAGCCTAGAAAGACCAGAGATTTCAACAAATTGAGCACTTTCACTTTATGAATGAGGAAATTAAGGTTCAGAGGAGTGTGACCTTTCTGGAATCACCTGGACAGTCAGTGAATAATCCTTATTAGAACCCACATGAACTGCTACTCCCTAGTCTAACACAGTTGTCTCTCAGCTGGATTCAAAGTCATTGCTATGATTTAGCATCTTATTCTCCATCTTGAACCTTCCTTCCTCCTCACTATTATCTTTCAATTTCTGACTTTTGTTAATAATTATACAGTATTAAAGCAGTAGTTTTTAATGCATGTATAAAAGATAGTATTGTTAAATACTGCTTTAATATGCAGAAGTACTCTAAGCAGTAGAAGGCTTAATTCCAGTTTTTCCCTTTGAAATAAATTGTGCTTGTTTTCAACTGCTGATCCCTTCCATCTCAAATGAACTGAGAGAACTGGAGAATTTTTTGTCTTGTTTTGTTTTTTATCATGTCAGAGATAGTTCTTGCTGCTAGAATTTCTGATTGCCCAATTATGCATTTGAGTTAATTATGCTGAGTTTTAAAAATTTACTAGAACAAGATCATAGTATTTCTAACTGGTCTCTTTTGCAATGTGTAACAGAGTAATTAACACCAATAGTGGGGTTAGGGCAACAGCAGGAAGCACACCATCGAACCTCAAAGTGGTACCAAGAATAACTGTAAACCGCTCCACTTTATTTTAAAAAACTATTAATTCAGTTACAGGACCCTTTGACATAGGCCCTTCTAATTACAAATGTTATTTTGTTTAAAAAAATCCTGTTAAAGACAAAATGCACCAGGCAATTGAGTTGATTTTCTTCAGGCTGTTGCAGTAGGGAGAACCTGCTAACCCAAGATGGGAGTGTCTCAGCTGGGTGGTTTGCCTTAAACTTTCATGGGGACAGGTAACAAATTGCAGGTGCAGTGATTAAAGCTGTGCTTGTTTTACAATCAGAGGACCTCTCATTCAGTTAGCTAAATAGGACATGCTTATCTCCGTGTTAGCTAGCGCCAGGGGGACAGAGTTCTCATTGTAATTGCTCATGAGACAAAGAGTGGGAAGGTAGCTGGGGATGAAAGCAGAAGGATCTGTGTCTGGCCTTGTTCGGAAGTTCAGGCAAAAGGGGAAAGGTCTGTGTTCATCCTTGTCATTTCTAAATGGGATGTTTATGTTGAAGACAAAGATGTGTATGAATCAAAACAGAAACCTTCCAGCCTTCATGGGTAAAGTTTACCTTGAGGAAGATTTATTATTCTTCCACTCTCCTCCCCATCTCCTTAAGACATTAATATCAGATTAGCCCACTCAATCATTTTAAGAAATCTGTATTAGTTTCTTGTGGTTGTTGTAACAAATAACTACAGATTTGGTAGCTTAAAACAACAAAAATTTATTCTTTCACAATTCTGGAAGCCAGTGTTTGAAATCAGTATTACTGGGCCAAAATCAAGGTGTTAGAGGTCGGCCCTCCCTCTGGAGGCTCTGGGGGAGAATCTGTTCCTTGCCTTTTCCAGCTTCCGGTGGCTTTTTCCATTCCTTGGCTTGTGGCCTCATCCCTTCAGTCTCTAAGGCCAACATCTTGAAATCTCTCTCTGCTTCATCTTCCCATTGCCTTCTTTGTGTGTGTGCGCTTGCATGTGCCAGATCCCCTTTTGCCTCCTGCTTGGTGGTTGCCAGAGGCAGTAGAGGTAGGGGAGTGAGCAGGAGGGTGAAGATTGGGTGAAGGTGGTCAGAAGGTACCAGTTATAAGATACATAAGTTCTGAGAATGTAATGTACAATGTGCAACATAATGACCATAGTTAACAATACCATTTTGTATATTGGAAAGTTTCTAAAATAATAGATCCTAAAAGTTCTCATCACAAGGGGAAAAAAAATTATAACAGTGTGAGGTGATGGATATTAATTAAGCTTACTGTGGTAATCATTTTGCAATGTATACATATATCAAATACTTACGTTGTACACCTTAAATTTATACAACGTTGTATGTCAGTAATATCTCAATAAAACTGGGTGAAATTTTGTTTGTTTGTTTGTTTGGTACGCAGGCCTCTCAATGTTGTGGCCTCTCCTGTTGCGGAGCACAGGCTCCGGACGCACAGGGTCAGCGGCCATGGCTCACGGGCCCAGCCGCTCCATGGCATGTGGGAGCCTCCCGGACCGGGGCACGAACCTGTGTCCCCTGCATCGGCAGGCGGACTCTCAACCACTGTGCCACCAGGGAAGCCCTGGGTGAAATTTTTAAAAACATACTTATGATTATATTTTGAGCCTACTTGGATAATCCAGGCTTATCTCCATATTTCAAGCTCCTTAATCACATCTGCAGAGACTATTTTTCCATAAAAGATAACATTTATAAGTTCCAAGGATTAGGGCTTCATACCTTTGGGGTCCATCCTTTAGCCTATTACAGACTCATACATTTATTTCTCCAAATTTATAAAGCTAATAAGTGGTAGATGAATTCTAACCTGGGATGGGCACTTTGCTCTTTGCTTTACTGTTAATTCAAGAAAGAAGCCAAGAGATTCATTTACACTTTTGAGCACGAACTATAAATTTTCCAGAGTTTTGTTATATCCATTATTTCATTTTACTTTTGTATCAGCATTTAGAGAATGATTAGTAGTATTCTTATTTTACAAATGAACAGTAAAAGACAAATCAGTTTTGCCTGTGCTTTCCAAGCACTGGTGCACAGATCACTAATTCACAGATAAATGTAATGATATTCTCAATTGTCCAGAGATGTAAAAAATGACATGGAGAGTGAAACAAATAATACACATTAGTGACATTCCTATGAATCAGTCTCTTTCTCTCCTCCCTCCACCACCACTTTAACTTAAAGAATGATTATTTATTTTGAAATTGGATCCTTTCAGTACTATGGTTGTTAAAATGCCTTTTCTTTTCTAAAATAGTGTTGAAATATTCTTTGTTGGTTTGTTTTAATGTCAACACTTTATGTTGGCAATTTACATTTTGTTAATATGACTTAATTTTATTCTTCCATTAAATATCACAATCCAGGAAACCCTATGTCCATTAACTTACCACATTATCACAGCTAGTGGTACAGCTAGTATATAGTGGCATTATGATTCAGATTCATTTACATGGCTCCAAAGCCTGTTTGCTCCCACTGCAAAGGAGTCCTGACGATTACTGGGGACAAGGAAGTGTGACATCTCCATTCCCCACCACATGCTATTGTGTGTTGTTTTCAAGGAAAGAGGTAAGTAATTAACAAACAGGGTCTGACTAATCTACAGTTTTGTTGTTTCCTTGCCTATGTCGTGTTATGTTATCACATTTTGGCAGATTGCAGTTCATTGTCAAAAAGAACAGAAATAAACCGATTATTTTGGTGGTGTTCATGAAGCTATGTATGTAAGAAAGAGGAAGTGTAGTCATTTTAATAAAGATGTTCATGGCTCATCCCATTTCATAATTTACAGGCTCAGCGGTGCCCTTCTCTAGGTCTCCTGTATAACTGAATGGGCGAGCTACATATTGAAGCAGCTGAATTAGTGCATAATTTCCTAATCAAGCTGCATATTTCATTACTTGAATTTCCAGACATAGATTGTTAATGAAGTTGAATTTTTGAATAATTGAGTTGATAGAAGTAGTTTGAAGAAATGTGCGTACTCTTTGTACTATTTTGTGTGATTCTCGAGCTTAAGTATTTTAATATTTTGCTTTTTTAATACAGAAAGTAGTTCCTTTGTATAACCCATCACCTCATATACCTCATTACATCTATGTCCATGCTTCATAAAGTCAAATCATATTGTTCATCCTATAATCACAAAGAATAGTGGGATCTGAAAATCTCCTTTTCTTTAAGAAGTTACTTGAGAGTTCAGTTTGACAAAAGATATAGGAGGACACTGTTTCCATGCATTATTCCAGTTGAAAAATTATATTTAGGAAAATGTATGAACCTGGGCATTGCCCTTTAGGCCAACTCTATAAAAACAAGTAATTGCATTATACCTGGCCATACAAGGAGGTTATAGATCAACCATCTTCCATTTAAAAAAGGAAGAAATAGATAGAGTGATATGTAAGAAGGCATTTATGTTATTTCAAGCCCTTGAAATGTCAAAACAAATTGGAAGAAAGAAGGAGAAGAAGAGAGAGAGAGAGAGAGATGGGGGATGGGAGGTAGAAAAGGAGGCTGAACTTCAATACTATCAAATATCTAATACTATAAACATCTTTGCTTATATCTAAAACAATAAAAGTTATATATTTTTATTCTGATTTTTACATGATAAAAACTGAAATCCAAAGCAGTTAATTGTCTAAGGTCATGCAGCAAGAAAGCAGCAGGTCTGAAATTTGAACCCTGATCTAGCTGATGCCCATATTTTGCCCTCACACCTACCTCACCTTGTGCTGTATTTTTCCCAAGATACTGCAAAAGTAGGCACTTTTCAGGAGGGAATGGCACTGTCTTTGGAATCAGATAGCATCATTCAGATCATTATTAGGTAACAGTATGGTACAACCAGTTGAAACATTCTTAAACAGTTTAAGCCAGTTAAACATTCTAGTTTCCTTTTCTGCTCAGTGGGCAGGAAAAGAGCAGAGTTAGATAGCAGGGCAAGATGAGTATAAGGTCTGCTAATTTGAGAAAAAACAACTATAATGGTGTTATGGGCAGAGTGTAGGGTGTTGATGTTCCCTCAAAATTCATATGTTGAAGTCCCAACTCTCAGAATATGACTGTATTGGAGATAGGGTCTTTAAAGAGGTATTTAAGGTTAAGTGAGGTTATTAGGGTGGCCCCTAGTCCTTAAAAAGAAATTAGGACACAGACATGCACAAAAGACCATCTGAAGACTGAGCCAATGGGAGAGGCTTTAAAAGAAATAAACCTGTCTTGATCTTGGATGACCAGACTCTAGAACTGTGACAAAACAAAGTTCTGTTGTTGAAGCCACCAAGTCTGGTACTTTGTTATGGCAGCCCTAAAAATTAATACAAATGGGTAAACTTTAATCAAGTGACAATTCGGACACATCAGTTTCTTTTTCTTTTTTTTTCAGCTTTACTACGATATAATTGACAAAATTGTAAAATATTTAAAGTATACAATGTGATGATTCGATATACATATATATTGTGAAAGGATTTCACCCCCATTGAGTTAATTAACACACCCCTTACCTCACGTATTTTTTTCTTTTTTCTTTTTTTTTTGGTGAGAACATTTAAGTTCTATTCTCTTAGCAAATTTCAATTATATAATACCTGTTATCAACTATAGTCACCAGGTTAGACATTATATCCTCAGACCTTATTCATCTTATAAAAAATCTTGCATTTGAAGTTCGTCCTCCTTTTTTCCATTGTAAGGGTGGAAATGACACTCCTTCTAACTCTCGATATATATCACTGGGCAGATGCCAGCCTTTTCCATAGTGGATTTTTATAATGTGTTTTCCAAAACTCTGGAACAGGGAGGCAGAGAGGAGAGGCTCTGGGGTTAGATTAAGAAGAGATTAATAATGTCATGGAATGAATCACATTCAAACTATACTTGCAGAGAATTCTTCATATCAAAAGAGAAATTACCTCAAGGTCCAATGAGAAATTTTGAGTTCTAGTGCTTTTTCCCAGCTCAGGCTTGTTTTTGTTTCTTATTTAAATATTGTGAATATAAGTCATGATTATAGCTATTTTAATTTGTTGTATGAATCATACTATGAAAAGTAAAAATAGAAACAAAAAATGGTATTTTCTTCTCATTTTCTATTCTTATGCCACAGAAAATCCAGAATTCTGGATGTTAAGAACATAATAAGAGTAGTACCTGCCAAAATTATAACCTGACTACAGTCAAACAGCCTCAAATAAACTAAACAGATAGGAGTACTGACCTGACAGATGGATCTTGCTTATAGTGTGAAAGTAGACCAAAGGGCGATTGGGAGAAAGGAGTGTGTGTATGTGTGTCTGTTAGCATGATGGTGGGGGGAGGTCGACAGTAGAGAGCTAATGTATAAACAGCTAGGGTAGAAAAACATGTCTTTGCTTTCTTCTGTAAAGAAGACAGTCATCTTTCCCCCTAGGAGCCTTCCTCTGTTTGGAACCCTGGAGGCTGCCATTACTAAGGATATTGGAGATGGTTGAAATCTTATGTTATTAGAAGGTGCTTCTGGGAAGCACTTGTATGGTTGAAGTATCGCTTGCATCTTCCAGAGTCTTAGGACAAATCTCAACACTACAGAAATTCTATGATTTAGAGCTTATTAATGATCTGTAATTAACTTTTGTCTCTATAAATTTGTGAGTGAATATATTAGTCTAGAAGAGTTGTAAAACCATATGGTTTGAGGATATATCCACTTGTATATAGAGATTATTTATTGTTCAAAATTCCCTCTCAGTAGGCATTCCAAATAATGTGGGACACAGATTTTTTTTGCATGTCATTTTGAAGTTTATACTATTAGCATAAAGCACTCTAATGTAGTTCTTGATCCATCAGAATAAAATGGCTAGTCTTCTTTTTGCTATTTTTATGTCTTTTCCAATAACTCACTTAATAGAGCCCCAATTCGTAAGTGTGTCTATTCAAAGTTGAAATAATTGTTCCTTTCAGTACACAAGTAAATAACAGATTCTTGATTCTTGAAATGGCCATTAAAATAAAATTAAATCATGCATTGAAACCACTTTTTAAAAAATCTATATCTATCTCAGACTTGAGGAAAGTATACGATTTTTCTTTTTTCTTTTTTTTTTTTTTTTTAAGCGGTACGCGGGCCTCTCACTGTTGTGGCCTCTCCCGTTGCGGAGCACAGGCTCCAGACGCGTAGGCTCAGCGGCCATGGCTCACGGGCCCAGTCGCTCCGTGGTATATGGGATCTTCCGGGACCGGGCCATGAACCCATGTCCCCTGCATCAGCAGGCGGACTCTCAACCACGGCGCCACCAGGGAAGCCCAAGTATACGATTTTACCTTTTCATTTAGCTTTCGTTTAAAGTTACCCTTTAAAATGTATTGAGGAGAAAATGTGGTCTAGAGAAAAGAGTATAGAAATTGGAGTCAGAACTGTCCTTGTTAAGTTATATAATTTCTGTAGGTATCAGTGCTCTTATCTTTATTATTATTATTATTATTTGCGGTATGCGGGCCTCTCACTGTTGTGGCCTGTCCCGTTGTGGAGCACAGGCTCTGGACGCGCAGGCTCAGTGGCCATGGCTCACGGGCCTAGCCGCTCCGCAGCATGTGGGATCTTCCCGGACCGGGGCACGAGCTTGTGTCTCTTGCAACGGCAGGTGGACTCTCACCCATTGCACCACCAGGGAAGCCCTAGTACTCTTATCTTTAAAATGAAAATACCACCTACTTCTTAGAGTTGTTGCAGTAGTTAATGACAGTATTTTTAAAAATTTTTAAATCATAAAATACTCAAGAAATTTTAAAGAAAATGTGTTTATTTTTCCAGTATATTTTATTTATTTATTCATTTATGTATGTATGTATATATTTATTCATTTATTTATTTGGCTGCTCATGCAGTCTTAGTTGTGGCACACAGGGATCTTCGTTGCTACGTGCGAGATCTTTAGTTGCAGCATGCAGGATCTTTTAGTTGCAGCATGCATGCTCTTAGTTGCGGCATGTAAGATCTAGTTCCCTGACCAGGGATTGAACCTGGGCCCCCTGCATTGGGAGCATGAAGTCTTAAACACTGAACCACTAGGGAAGTCTCTCCAGTATATATTCTTAATGAAGTAAAATACTTTGTTTAAATTTCTATGCACAGTGAGAAGGAAAGGGATAACACAAGGAATGCAGTCCATTCTCTCCTATTTCTGTGGGAAGCCCAGGAAAGAAATGTAACCTGCTCACATCTTCTTGCAAACATGGGAATGATGACAAAACACTAATGGTATTTACTACCATGAGAGTCCTTCAGCATGATTTACCTGATCTGTCTAGGGTTGCTTGTGGTAACTCTAGAATCTATGAATTTATGAGGCATTGCTTACTTTTGTTAAAAGCATACCTCTATTCAAGGCTGCATTATGTTTTAGTAAGTGCAGTGAGCATCCTCATGCAAAGGGAGGAGGTGCATAGCTTTAGGACACCTCCTTCCCCTGTAAATGGTGCCTTCATCCTTTAATTACAGTAACACTTGATAGTGAGCAAAAGCTTTGATTCTTGTGAATCTTGTATGACAATCTGATTTTTTTCTCACACAGGTAAAAACAAGTGGTTTTTAACAGCAGTGTTCACTCAAGCTAAGAAACCTTGGAGTTGCCTTTGATATCTTCTCTTTCATCCCCATATCTAATCAATGATCGTATCTCATGAGTTTTAGTTCTAAATAGTCTTGAATGTGTTTGTTCCTCTCCATTCCCACCACTGTCACCCCAGGCTAAGCCACTGTCATCTCTTCTCAGGTTCTTGTAATAGCCTCTCCTACCATGTCTCCCTGTGCCCATTATTATTCCTCCTTCAATCCACTTTCCTCAGCACAGATTCTTTGTTTAGGGGCTCTCAGTAGTTCCTCATGGCTTTTCTTCTAAGAGTAAAAATCTTTAACCTTGCTTCACAGGCCCCCCTGCCTGCCCTGACTTCCCTCTCGGTGATCTATTCACAATAATATTACTTGTTTTTCAATTCTTTCAAGCTTTTTCCCACCTCAGGATTTTATTTCATGTTGTTTTCTCTGCCTGGATCATTCTTTCCCAGTACGTCTCACATACTACTTAAATTTCGCTTTCTCCCAGAAGACCCTTTGACCCCATATTCTAGAAAGCTTATTTATTATATTGAATATAATCTGGATGCTTCCTCAACTTCTTCAGCTACCTTGCTCAAGTTGTAACTAATGAATTCTAATTTCTGTAGTCCTATCTCTACCACAAAATCCATAAGGGCAGGAATTATATCTCTTTTATTCACTACTCTATCACAATGAAAAAAATAGCATCTAGCAAGTAGACAGTGTTCCAAAAATAACTAAATTAACATAGCAAGTCATTTGCAGGTTATGAAAGCATTATGAGTAGATGCTATGTATTACTAGCTGTTTAAGATTATATTAATCTGGTTCTTTCCTCCCCGATCCCTGCTTTTTATAAATATACTATAGGAACAACTCTCCTTTAAGGAGAAAGCAGTTACCACAAAGGGATCTGTCAAGAATAACACATTGCTTTTGTCAAATGCAGGCAACTTCCTTGAAATGCTTAGTGTTTAGAGAATACATTGATTGAGAATGAAGCAGGTAAAATATCTTCACTCAATGCAAAGAATGTCAAGTGTTTATAGAGAATAATGGGTGAATGTTTTCCATAGATATAGGATGAGATACAAGCTTGGGAATAAATGTAGGACAGACATTCTAGACTTCAGATTTTCATGGGGGCTGAACTTGTCAGGTAAGATATGTGCTTTAAGGAGAATGCTCATGTTATTGTTCAGTTTCCCTTCAGCACAGAACTTTTTTTTTCATTCTGTTTCTGTTCTATACACATATAGAGTTTGTGTTTCTATGTCAAACTTCAGGCTGTCATTTATCACCATGTCAAATGGGGAGAAATCTGAAGAGACTGAAACAACGGTCATTAGATTTCTTAGAGAAAAGGTGAATGTCTGATTGTTTTCAAAGATGCTTCTGGCTTTTAACAAATGACAAAGCAGAGCATTAACAGCTGCAGGCAACACAGAGCGATCACTCACCTGATTCTAGCTTCTGTTTAATTGCCAGTAAGGATAAGTGGGTTTAAATTTTGACACACCACCCATGTCACTGGTAGAAATGGCTCAGTGAATTGGTAGGTTGCCTTACTAAATACCTTATCTTTTAGGAATCTCTTGGTTCAGTGGCCGGATGTAGTCTTATCAATTACACATGTCTCTGAGCACTGGTTCTTTCCTTCAGTAGATTGGTGTATTGTCCAATAGAGGTGATATAGTCAGAGATTTAAAACTCTGTAGAAAACTTGTGGTAATAGAATTGCAGCTGCTACTGATTTTGTTATAGATGCTTCTTGAAGAATCTGAGAAGTTTAAATTTTTACAGAAGAAATGTCATGATTTTTATGGCATACCATGATCTAATGAAATGTCTCCTAGTCTGTCAATTTTACACACTTAAATTGTGTTTATGGCTTTATATAATGTGTGTGTGTGTGTGTGTGTGTGTGTGTATGATTCTAGAAGGTGATGACATAATCTGTACTGCAGTACTGTTTATGAGGGTAGTAAAAACCTGGAAGAACATCAGAGCATATAAATGCTATGGAAGAGAAGAGAAGAGTTTGATTTTATGGTGGAGGAGTAAGGACCAACAAAAGCAATAAGACAGAGTTCTATATTTATAGAAGGCACCTGAGCTACGAATGCAAATGTGCAACGGGTCTGAGTCCTTGACTGCAGCTCCTCTTAAAGACTGTAATGCATTGGCTATGTACCAAGTCTGGTGTAGAGAGGGCAGCTTTCTCCAATGATGCCTGCCAGGTAAAGCCTTTATAATCACCTGTGTAGTGCGAGCTTGAAATGTCCTGCCTAGGTTTTTGGCCAGGAGCCACACTCCTCTTTGCCTGTTTTTGAAGATAGGAACATCAAATACCTAAAATACAATGGGGTCCTTTCTCCAAGAACAATTCTACACTAAGAAAATGGAGAAAGAGGAAAGAGCAAGTGAAAGAATAGATTCATTTAGCTGAGTGGATAAAATCAGATGCCTGTACATCTCTTTTGAGTTTTGCTGAGTGGAAGTTCAGGGGAAAAAAAAAAAGTAGATAACCACAACTATAAATAGTTTGTCTGGCATGTGAAGGAAAGATTGTAGCACTTTTTTTTCTAAGTTTTAATGTCATGGTATGGTGGTATTTTACAGCGATGTTGATTAATAATTTCATTTCTTGACTGAGAGTTAGGGCTCTTTAATTCTGACACTGACAACTGAAAAGGCAGTGAATAGACAGCCAGTTTTTGAAGACTAGAATGAGCTATGCTTTTGGAAATGGACATATTTAGAGTAGTCTGGAGGGGAAGAAACAGGAACCAGGGGGACCATTTAGGATGCCATGTATATAGTTCAGGCAAAGATGATGTTGACCTGAAGTAGAACAGTTACAATAGAAATGGATAGTAATACAGGGATATAGGGTATATTTCAGAACTTAATGCTTATGCTAATTTAATTGATCTAAGAATGAAACATAAAACAAATAAAGGGAGGTAACACAACAAGAGATCTGATCTTAGAAAGACTTGAGTTGGGTTCATGATTCTAACATTTAATAGTTGTGTGACCATGATGAATAAGTCATATGCTTTTCTTAGTCTTAGTTTCTTCATCCATAAAAGTGAATGATTATAGCAAAATGCTGCTAGGTTTGTTGTGAAATTTAAATGTATCATAAGAGAGGCTTAGTCGATACTATTGTGTGTGTGTGTGTGTCTGTGGTGTAATATAGCTATGGATATTTCAATGGGATTATTAATCTTTTTTTAAGGAAATGTGATTATATCTAAATTCTGATTTTCTGCACAATACAAACAACCATAGGACAATAGATCATGAAATTATATTCATTGTACATTCTACAGCCAAGTCACAAATGATGGGACTCAGATCTTCAAGAACAGATCTTCAAGTGAAGTACATTATACTTATTAGGGATAATTCTTAGTATTAAATATACACTTTGTGCTTACAAATGTATTATGGCAAATTGAGTCCTCAAGTGTTCAATACTAAGATGATTTAAGATGAAAATAGCCCATTATAGATGAAGATACAAAAATAAAGATGCATTAAAAATAAACATTGGGCGCTGCATGCGGCCAACAAAATTATTTTGCCTATCAGCAAAACATGTCCTTCTATTAAGAAAATTGGCTCTTACAGATTCTGTGGGTATTGTATTGACCAGCAGACCTGTAGGACTAATCCAACTATGTAAATTAAAAATAAGTAATCATTTCGTATAAGTAAACATGGCATGCATTTTCACATTGACCTCTGTTGAGAATGTGATCTCTTCATAGGATTATTTTTTGCTGAGACAGCCCTGCTTTATTGGTGAAAACGCTGTGCTACATGTGTAACAAAGCATTATGAACATTGCTGACTATTCCTCAAGTCTCCAGTCCCTTCAGTTAGTGCCACAGTTATAATTTAAACATAATCATGAACAATTTATTCACACTGCTGTCTAAATGACTGATACTCAGTCAACATTCATCTTATTAGTACAGAACTAAGATTATAAATTAATTGATTGTGAAGGTGAGAAATGGGTGAAGATATAAATCAAACAAGAATGGCAGAATGTTGATAGCTGTTGAAGGTGATGGATATTGTGTTGACTTTCTACAGATGTAGAATTCCTGATGAGAAAAAGTAAAAAAAAAAAAAAAGTATTGACTCTGGAATCAGATAGATCTGTGTTTCACTTCTGGGTTTGTTAGTGACTAGTTCTGTGACCTGGGACACATTTCAGTCTTTCTAACCCTCAATTTCTTTATCTGTAAACTGAGGATAATCCTTCATAAAGGGTTGCTATAAGAACAAGATGGATAATGTCTTTCACATTCTAAGCATAGTTCAGGGCCACCATTTTCCAATATGGTGTTTTCTTGTGTGTAAATTACAAAAGGTTTCCTTCTTCAAGATATATACTTTCCTGCTATCTTTCAGGAAAAAAAATTCTATATAAAAATTTATAGTACTGTGGAGTGAATAGTGCCTCTAGTGTCGTGTGGTACACACCTGTACGACTTTATGCAGTGGCACTCAGTTCTGACACATACTAAAGGCAGAATAGACAGTTGCTATAATTATCCATCACTGAAGCCATAGGACAACGATAGGAGGTTATGAACTTAGAATTTCAGATGAGTGAATGTACAGGAGAGAAGATTCTCATTAGGCACAGTACACCCTCACTCCTACACTAACCTGATCAACTTTCTACTTTTTTAAGTAGTAAATGACCTACTTAAATCATGTTTGTTTTTTTGGAAATTAGAAGAATATGTTCAACTTTTGCCTATTACTTTCTTTAACTTCCAGGAAACTGTGAGGTGGCTTCTTCGTGATGAACACTGTAATCATGGCCTGTCCCAGGGATGGGTCTGGCAGCATCTCTGATGCCCTAGCTCATTTTCAGTGTTTCCCTTAGACTTTTGTCCCTAATAGTCCTACTTTGCATCATGTCTGCTTTGTAAACTGCTTCAAATAGTTTTGATTTGGAGAAAATGGAATATGAATCCAAAATAAAACATTCATAAATACAAATTATATTTGAAATGGAAAATGGGTGAAGCTTCGCATTTTCTGGAATTGCTGAGCAGAACAATATGAGTTGTAGGACTGTGCTGAGAAGAATGCTAATGAGGTGTGAGGACTCAAACTTTATTCCATGTTATTCCTGTATTTCTGAAGTTAGGATTCAAGGACGGAAGTGTTTCCCACTAAATATTATGAAATTAATGACATTATCTTTGATATGATTATTTATGTGCTTTGCAACTGCACCGACTAAAGGAACAACTGTTAACAACACAAAATGCAGGGGAGCATTTACTTTTTATTGATTTTTAGATGCATTTAGAAAGTTGATAATTAAATTAGCCATTTTCTTAGCATTAACTTTAGGCACAGTAATGTACCTCTATACATAAATCATTATTATTTTTATTCACATTGCTTTTTATCAGTTAGATATCACCTACTGAAATTAATTTTGACTAATTCCAATGATTAATTCATTGTTTCACATTTTACCACGAAGTCTTTAATACCTTCAGATTTCTTCATAGTCTGTAACTAATGAGTTAGTCATTAATCAATTTGGTCTTAATGGCACTGATATGGCTATAATTATATACAATAATTATATTAGTGAATCAACTAGAAGTGTATTTTTTAGCACAGAGTATAGCACTACAAACTGTCTATTTTACTATACATATGACATGTTTTCAATCTAATCAAACAGTGTTAAAACTATTATTTATAAACAATTACTATGTAGCAAGGAAATTTACATACATTTTTGCTTATTTAATCCTAACACCATCCCCATGAGGTAGAGATCATTACTTTCCTCAATTTGTGGATGAGGTAACCAAGGCAAGAAATGAACAAGTAGCTCCGCTAAACTAGTAAGCGACAAGAGCCAGGATTCCAAATCCAGCCTTTACCAACGAATCCTCTGCTCCTAACATCACATTGTGTTGCCCAGTAGGTAACATACCACTAACATGGGAAACCATCCACAGTCTTACGTAAGTGGTGCCAGAACCTTTGGGACATCACGGCTTTTCTGTCTTCCATGGCAGAGAGCTGTTTCACATTAATATTATCGTTGTATCTCTATATATGAGAAAAAGTGCTAAGGACAAAATTAACCCAAGCCCTCTCTCTTTAACCAAATTAGGTAACTTAGTCTCAAGTCAGAATAATAATGGATGAGAGTAGGGACAAGGCTTAGAGTCTGATTTAAACTGTAGTACTTCACAGGGATAACTCAATCTTTATGCTCCTTCACCCCTGCCTCCACCCACTGGCAATAAAGCGAGGTGCCTGAACCTCAGGAAGGGGAGGTAGAGAAAAGAGAGAACATGTGTAGCTTTTAGAAGCTCCACAAGTGACCAAGATGCAGACTTTTGACAGGCCAATTGAGTGCCACTATTTATATTCTTCTTTGCTCAGTCGTTTAATAAAAGGCAGAACCAAAGTAGAATAAGGTTGACATAGCAACAGTCTTCAAAGAGTGCACTGACTGTTCTGTCTCTGGAGTTACTAGAATGCTGATGCCGTTGATGGGCACTAATTTAAATATATATCTTTCAAATACAGAAGAGATTGTTTAACCTGACATTATTTAAAATCATCATAAAGGACCATGAGAATAGCTGAATCCACATTTTAGAACCTCAGTCAATGAAACATGTATTTTATATATACTCCTCACGAGAGAACTGATATAAGATGCTTCCTCACAACGGAATTGGTGAAACTCATACGGGAATATGGCAAAGACAAATAGCTAGGAGGTGATAGCATCCAGATTCTTTCGTCTAAAACTTGTCCTAATTCTAAGTCATCCATTAACCTCCTGATTCTTGCATCACTTTGCTTTTAAGTGGCTGTTTTTTGTCCTAGACATTCAACTCATTATCAAGACATGTTAATCTCTTTGTCTAGAATAGCTCATTAGGTGTGTTCTTGTTCTACTTACTCTAGCTCGTATGAGATATTGTACAGCTTTGTGTAAGTCTGAATCTTAGGAGAGTTTTCTCAAAAAAGGTCCACAGGAGATGCCTGAAGTTCCACATCTGTGGTTCCCCAAAGTCAGAGTTGTAATAAAGGAAAACTTTTAGCAGGGATTTATAAGTACCTTAAATTGCAAAGAAACAACTTATTCTACTACTTTATGTATTATAGGTACACTCCCTCTTCTCTGCTGCAGCTACCCATGATTTGGTTGTACAATCATTTCTTGTACGTTCGTACACACAGTAATAATTGCAAATCGACACAATGGTCTCGGTTATTATACTGTCTCTGATTTACTTTCAAACACTTTAGTATAAGCACTGTGATGTATATGTGTGTGTTAGTTCCAATCTGTTCTTCAGGGCAGTTGGTATCTGAAGCTGTTTAATCAGTCATATATTCTCTAAAATGAAATAGTTAAAGTGCTTCAATTAGGACTATATGATCCTCACTTGACTATTCTTTAATTACTAAGTGACATTAGAAATAATGTTTTCTTAGGGAAAATGCTGGTAGTCAAGATATGCGGATTATTTTGCCCTAGTAAAACTCTGACGTCCTTAACTGCCTTACTATCAGAGTACAGCTCCAAGCTTTGGGCTCAGATTTGGTCCCAGGTCCCTATACCTAAGAGATGATTCTTCCCTGATTGGACCAGAACATTTGCTAAACTTGCCAGTGTAATATCATTACATCTACCTAAGAGGAACCTTTCAACAGACTTTTCGATTTCTGTGAGAACAAGAACTGAGACTTCACCTCTTTTACAGGAAGAGGATGTGGAACTCTTGTGTATATATCTATGTATGTATGTGTACCCTCTTGCTGTTAAATGTCTCCGTGTGCAACAAAATTCAGGCAGAGGTTTAAATCTCATCAAAACATACCACATGGTAGTGATGCTGTGGGGATAGAAAAATAAGAAGTCACTGATCTCTATCAAAAAGAACCCAACAGTTCAGTTCACACCAGTAACAGAAAGGAAGTGCAGTATCTGGATGTTCTGTGATTCTTTCAACACATCTAGCAATTTTATTTGGGTGTTGAAAATCTTAACCCTCTTTTAACAGAAGTTGAAGTGATGAAAATATTAGATATATTCTCAAGCTGTCAGCATTCTCACATTCAGATTTACCCCCTCCTTCCCATGATAGCTTTCTAATTCCTCTCCTTCCTTTCCCTGTCTGATGGGAATTTTCCTTCTACCAACTTCTACCGCCTGCTCTACACTATTCTTTATAGTAAAATTCTATCATTTAAACGCTCTTGATAAAGAACTTTTGAAATTTAGGAAATAATTTGACTCATTCAATAATACTGTAATTTCAGGACTATCATATTTTTAATGATCTTTTTCATCTTGAAAGTAACTTTTTAAACTTAAATTCCTTATTTATTCATGCAATGTTGCATTAATAATTTGGAACCAAAGGCTATGTAGCATTTTGTCTGAAACGAGGATGATCCTATAGAATGAGGAATCAAAAATGAAAAAGATATTAATATATTTTCAAAAGTGTTTTAAAATTAACCATTTTATGACTTGTATATGCTGTTTACCCAGCAGATAGTCAACTGTCATTTCTGTATTTATCAATATCTACTGAAAAACTTCCATATGCCAAACCTTATTCACCTGGATTTAAAATGCCTTATGGGTAAACATGATAGTTACAGGCAACTCTTATATATATATTTATATATATATATGTATATATATATAATATATATATTTAATCTTAAATCATAGAATATTATTGTTCTTATATTTCTTCTTTTTTTAAAAATTTTATTTTATTTATTTTATTATAGAGTAGGTTCTCATTAGTTACCCATTTTATACCTATTAGTGTATACATGTCAATCCCAATCTCCCAATTCATCCCACCACCACCACCCGCCACCGCTTTCCCCACTAAGTGTCCATACATTTGTTCTCTACATCTGTGTCTCAATTTCTGCCCTGCAAACCAGTTGATCTGTACCATTTTTCTAGGTTCCACATATATGTGTTAATATACGATAGTTGTTTTTCTCTCTGACTTACTTCACTCTGTATGACAGTCTCTAGATCCATCCACGTCTCTACAAATGACCCAATTTCATTCCTTTTTATGGCTGAGTAATATTCCATTGTACATATGTGCCACATCTTCTTTACTCATTCTTCTGTCAATGGGCATTTAGGTTGCTTCCATGTCCTGGCTATTGTAAATGATGCTGCAATGAACATTGGGGTGCATGTGTCTTTTTAAATTAGGGTTTTCTCTGGCTATATGCCCAGTAGTGGGATTGCTGGGTCATATGGTAATTCTATTTTTAGTTTTTCTAAGGAACCTACATACTGTTCTCCATAGTGGCTGTATCAATTTACATTCCCACCAACAGTGCAAGAGGGTTCCCTTTTCTCCACACCCTTTCCAGCATTTGTTGTTTGTAGATTTTCTGATGATGCCCATTCTAACTGTTGTGAGATGATACCTCATTGTAGGTTGGATTTGCATTTCTCTAATAATTAGTGACGTTGAGCAGCTTTTTATGTGCTTCTTGGCCATCAGTATATCTTCTTTGGAGAAATGTCTATTTAGGTCTTCTGCCCATTTTTGGACTGGGTTGTTTGTTTTTTTAATATTGTGCTGCATGAGCTGTTTATATATTTTGGAGATTAATCCTTTGTCTGTTGATTCGTTTGCAAATATTTTCAACCATTCTTTTTTTTTTTTTTTTTCTGCGGTATGTGGGCCTCTCACTGTTGTGGCCTCTCCCGTTGCGGAGCAAAGGCTCCAGACGTGCAGGCTCAGCAGCCATGGCTCACAGGTTCAGCCGCTCCGCGGCATGTGGGATCTTCCCAGACCAGGGCACGAACCTGTGTCCCCTGCATCGGCAGCCGGACCCTCAACCACTGTGCCACCAGGGAAACCCCTCCCATTCTGAGGGTTGTCTTTTCATCTTGTTTGTAGTTTCCTTTGCTGTGCAAAAGCTTTTAAGTTTCATAAGGTCCCATTTGTTAATTTTGTTTTTATTTCCATTACTCTAGGAGATGGATCAAAAAAGATCTTGCTGTGATATATGTCAAAGAGTGTTCTTCCTATGTTTTCCTCTAAGACTTTTATAGTGTCCGGTCTTACATTTAGATCTCAAATCCATTTTGAGTTTATTTTTATGTATGGTGTTAGGGAGTGTTCTAAATTCATACTTTTGTATGTAGCTGTCCAGTTTTCCCAGCACCACTTATTGAAGAGACTGTCTTTTCTCCATTGTATATCCTTGCCTCCTTTGTCATAGATTAGTTGACCATAGGTACGTGGGTTTATCTCTGGGCTTTCTGTCCTGTTCCATTGCTCTATGTTTCTGTTTTTGTGCCAGTACCATATTGTCATGACTACTGTAGCTTTGTAGTATAGTCTGAAGTCAGGGAGCCTTATTCCTCCAGCTCCGTTTTTTTCCCTCAAGACCACTTTGGCTTTTTGGGGTCTTTTGTGTCTCCATACAAATTTTAAGATTTTTTGTTCTAGTTCCGTAAAAATTGCCATTGGTAATTTGATAGGGATTGCATCGAATCTGTAGATTGCTTTGGGTAGTATAGTCATTTTCAAAATATTCAGTCTTCAAATCCAAGAACATGGTGTATCTCTCCATCTGTTTGTATCATCTTTAATGTCTTTCATCAGTGTCTTATAGTTTCTGCATACAGGTCTTTTGTCTCCCTAGGTAGGTTTATTCCTACATATTTTATTCTTTTTGTTGCAATGGTGAAAGGGATTGTATCCTTAATTTCTCTTTCAGAGTTTTCATCATTACTGTATAGGAATGCAAGAGATTTCTGTGCATTACTTTTGTATCCTGCAACTTAGCAAATTCATTGATTATCTCTGGTAGTTTTCTGGTGGCATCTTTAGGATTCTCTATGTATAGTATCATGTCATCTGCAGACGGTGACAGTTTTACTTCTTCTTTTCCAATTTGTATTCCTTTTATTTTTTTTTTTTTCTTCTCTGATTGCCATGGGTAGGACTTCCAAAACTATGTTGAATAATAGTGGTGAGAGTGGACATCCTTGTCTTTTTTCTGATCTTAGAGGATATGCTTTCAGTTTTTCACTACTGAGAATGATGTTTGCTGTGGGTTTGTTGTATATGGTCTTTATTATGTTCAGGTAGGTTCCCTCTCTGCCCACTTTCTGGAGAGCTTTTATAATAAATGGGTGTTGAATTTAGTCAAAAGCTTTTTCTGCATCTATTGAGATCATCATATGGTTTTTATTCTTCAGTTTGTTAATATGGTGTATCACATTTATTGACTTGCATATATTGAAGAATCCCTGCATCCCTGGGATAAATCCCACTTGATCATGGTGTATGATCCTTTTAATGTGTTGTTGGATTCTGTTTGCTAGTATTTTGCTGGGGATTTTTGCATCTATATTCATCAGTGATATTGGTCTGTCGTTTTCTTTTTTTGTAGTATCTTTGTCTGGTTTTGGTATCAGGGTGAAGGTGGCCTTGTAAAATGATTTTGGGAGTGTTCCTTCTTCTGCAATTTTTTGGAAGAGTTTGAGAAGGATGGGTGTTAGCTCTTCTCTAAATGTATGATAGAATTCACCTGTGAAGCCATTTGCTCCTGGACTTCTGTTTGTTGGAAGATTTTTAATCACATGGTTCAGTCTTGGAAGGCTATACCTTTCTAAGGATTTGTCCATTTCTTCCAGGTTTTCCATTTTATTGGCATAGAGTTGCTTGTAGTAGTCTGTTAGGATGCTTTATAGTTCTGTGGTGTCTGTTGTAACTTCTTTTTCATTTCTCATTTTATTGATTTGAGTCCTCTCCCTCATTTTCTTGATGAGTCTGGCTAATGGTTTATCAATTTTGTTTATCTTCTCAAAGAACCAGCTTTTAGTTTTATTGATCTTTGTTATTGCTTTCTTTGTTTCTATTTCATTTATTTCTGCTCTGATCTTTATGATTTCTTTCCTTTTGCTAACGTTAGGTTTTGTTTGTTCTTCTTTCTCTAGTTCCTTTAGGTGTAGGGTTAGATTTTTTATTTGAGATGTTTGCTGTTTCTTGAGGTAGGATTGTATTGCTATAAACTTCCCTCTTAGAACTGCTTTTGCTGCATCCCATAGATTTTGGATCATCATGTTTTCATTGTCATTTGTCTCTAGGTATTTTTTGATTTCCTCAGTGATCTCTTGGTTACTTAGTAAGTATTGTTTAGCCTCCATGTGGTTTTGTTTCTTATGTTTTTTTCCCTGTAATTGATTTCTAATCTCATAGCATTGCAGTCATAAAAGATGCTTGATATGATTTCAGTTTTCTCAAATTTACTGAGGCTTAATTTATGACCCAAGATGTGATCTATCCTGGAGAATGTTCTATGTGCACTTGAGAAGAAAGTGTAATCTGCTGTTTTTGGATGGAATGTCCTATAAATATCAATTAAATCTATCAAGACTATTGTGTCATTTAAAGTTTGTGTTTCCATATTAATTTTCTGTTTGGATGATCTGTCCATTGGTGTAAGTGAGGTGTTATATCCCCCACTATTGTGTTACCATCAATTTCCTCTTTTATAGCTGTTAGCAGTTGCCTTATGTATTGAGGTGCTCCTATTTTGGGTACATATATATTTATAATTGTTATATAGTCTACTTGGATTAATCCCTTGATCATTATGTAGTGTCCTTCCTTGTCTCTTGTAACATTCTTTATTTTAAAGTCTATTATATCTGATATGAGTATTGCTACTCCAGCTTTCTTTTGATTTCCATTTGCATGGAATATCTTTTTCCATCCCCTCACTTTCATCTGTATGTGTCCCTAGGTTTGAAGTGGGTCTCTTGTAGACAGCATATATATGGGTCTTGTGTTTGTATCCATTCAGCGAGCTTGTGTCTTTTGGTTGGAGCATTTAATCCATTCACATTTAAGGTAATTATTGATATGTATGTTCCTATGACCATTTTTTAAATTGTTTTGGGTTTGTTTTTGTAGGTCCTTTTCTTCTCTTGTGTTTCCCACTTAGAGAAGTTCCTTTAGCATTTGTTGTAGAGCTGGTTTGGTGGTGCTGAATTCTCTTAGCTTTCGCTTGTTTGTAAAGCTTTTGATTTCTCCATGGAATCTGAATGAGATCCTTGCCAGGTAGAGTGATCTTTGTTGTAGGGTCTTTCCTTTCATCACTTTAAATATGTCATGGCACTCCCTTCTGGCTTGTAGAATTTCTGCTGAGAAATCAGCTGTTAACCTTATGGGAGTTCCCTTGTATGTTATTTGTTGTTTTTCCCTTGCTGCTTTCAATAATTTTTCTTTGTCTTTAATTTTTGCCAATTTGATTACTTTGTGTCTTGGTGTGTTTCTCCTTGGGTTTATCCTGTATGGGACTCTCTGCGCTTCCTGGACTTGGGTGGTTATTTTGTTTCCCATGTTAGCGAAGTTTTCGACTATAATCCCTTCAGATATTTTCTTGAGTACTTTCTTTCTCTCTTCTCCTTCTGGAACCCATATAATGTGAATGTTGTTGCGTTTAATGTTGTCTCAGAGGTCTCATAGGCTGTCTTCATTTCTTTTCTTTTTTTTTTTCTTTATTCTGTTCCACAGCAGTGAATTCCACCATTTTGTCTTCCAGGTCACTTATCCATTCTTCTGCCTCAGTTATTCTGCTATTGATTCCTTCTAGTATATTTTTCATTTCAGTTATTGTATTGTTCATCTCTGTTTGTTTGTTCTTTAATTCTTCTAAGCCTTTGTTAAACATTTCTTGCACCTTCTCGATCTTTGCCTCCATTCTTTTTCTGAGGTCCTGGATAATTTCACTATCATTATTCTGAATTCTTTTTCTGGAAAGTTGCCTATCTCCACTTCATTTTGTTGTTTTTCTGGGGTTTTATCTTGTTCCTTCATCTGGTATGTAGTCCTCTGCCTTTTCATCTCATCTATTTTTCTGTGAATGTGGTTTTAGTTCCACAGGCTGCAGGATTGTAGTTCTTCTTGCTTCTGCTGTCTGCCCACTGGTGGATGAGGCTATCTAATAGGCTTGTGCATGTTTCCTGATGGGAGGGGCTGGTGGTGGGTAGAGCTGGCTGTTGCTCTGGTGGGCAGAGTTCAGTAAAACTTTAATCTGCTTCTCTGCTCATGGGTGGGGCTGGGTTCCCTCCCTGTTGGTTGTTTGGCCTGAGGCGACCCAACACTGGAGCCTGTGCAGGCTCTTTGGTGGGGCTAGTGGCAGACTCTGGGAGGGCTCATGCCAAGGAGTGCTTCACAGAACTTCTGCTGCCAGTGTCCTTGTCCTCACTGTGAAACACAGCCACTGCCGCCTCTGCAGGAGACCCTCCAACACTAGCAGGTAGGTCTGTTTCAGTCTCCTATGGGATCACTTCTCCTTCCCCTGGGTCCCGATGCACACACTACTTTATGTGTGCCCTCCAAGAGTGGAGTCTCTGTTTCTCCTAGTCCTGTCAAAGTCGTGCAGTCAAATCCCTCTAGCCTTCAATGTCTGATTGTCTAGGGATTCCTCCTCCCATTGCCAGAGCCCCAGGTTGGGAAGCCTGACGTGGTGCTCAGAACCTTCACTCCAGTGGGTGGGCTTCTGTGGTATAAGTGTTCTCTGGTTTGTGAGTCACCCACCCAGCAGTTACGGGATTTTATTTTATTGTGATTGCGCCCCTCCTACAATCTCATTGTGGCTTCTCCTTTGTCTTTGGATATCGGGTATCTTTTTTGGTGAGTTCCAGTGTCTTCCTGTCAATGATCGTTCAGCAGTTAGTTGTGATTATAGCTCTCTCGCAAGAGGGAGTGAGGGCATGTCCTTCTACTCCACGGCCTTCCCCTTATCTTCTTACATATCTTCAAATATATCTTACCAAATTGTTTTAATAACCCCATAATGTTACTGATTCTGTTTTGTCCTGAAACTGTTCTCCACAGATCAGCCAGAGGAAACATTAATATTTGTACAACTTATCATGTCATTTTTTTTCTTACAAACCTTCAACAGTTTTCATTACAAATATAATTGACTGACATTTCTACCATGGCCTAAAAGATCCAACATGCACTGGGTCTGATTTATATCTATATTTTAATTTGAGTGATCGATACATAACACCACTTTTTTTCTTCAGCTGAGATTCAAAACAATTTGGAGAGAGACTAGGTAAATACAAAAGAAATTACAGTATCACCTTTATTATTGCTAATGCCTAGATTTTCATGGATGGCTTGGATCTGTTAGCCAAGTGAGTTTACAAATATTTTTATTCCAAAATTAGGCTTAACCACTTCATAATGTGCTGTTATATAATGGCAGGTCAAACACATTGAAAGCTGTCTTGTGAAATTTGTAGCATGGAGGGGCATAGGAAATGGTGCACTTCTTCAGAACAATCTTCAGAGAAAAAGAGAAAGAAAGGAGTTGGTTCACATCTGTTCCTTTGTCCTTTTGCAATGCAAGAGTATAATTATTCCATAATTCCACTATTATTCCACTATATGACTGTCTACTTTCTTTACTGCTCCAATGACCTTCTTTAAATTCCTTGAACACATCCTTTTCCTTTCTAGACCATGACTCAACAGGCTGTTCTCTCTGCCTTCTTCATCTAGTCATCTCTTATTCATCCTTCATATCTCAACAGGCCTCCCATTCATGTCATGTTTATGCCATGAATGCCATATGCTTTCTTAACACACTGTATCTTTTCCTTCTGTAACTTATCATAGTTTGAATTTTTGTACTTGCATAGCTATTTAATATGTGTATTTTCCAATACATTCTAGGTTTTTTATGATCAAGGATAGTGACATTTGCTGTATATTTTACTGCAGAACCTATCAGAGCTTGGCAAAGAGTAACTAGACCAAGTGTTCAATAAATATTTGTTGAATAGAGTAAGAACTAAATTAATACTCCTGTATTAATTTGCATTTGTTTAACTACTTGCAAAGTTTTCGGATTGATATTATACTAAACACTCTGGAAATATTAACTGGTTTCTTAGAAGTAGATTTTTGATTTAGATATGCTAATAATAAATGAGACTAGTGTCTTTCAGACCCTTTGATCTCCGGGGCATATGGTTGGAGTGTATTGTAATTGCAAGCTAGCTACTTCAAGGTTCAATAACTCAATCAATGCTGTTATTTCTTCACATTTACAAAGCTCCAACAGTGTCCTTTCAGATTTTCTGTCTCCATTTACTATCCTCTCCAACATATCTTTTAACTCATTCTCAGATTAATTATAAGGGTCTTTTTTAAAATTTTTATTTTATATTGGTCTGTAATTGATTTATAATGTTGTGTTAGTTTCAGGTGTACAGCAAAGTGATTCAGTTATACATATACATATCTCTTCTTTTACAAGTTCTTTTCATGTTTAGGTTATTACAGAATATTGAGCAGAGTTCCCTGTGCTGTACAGTAAGTCTCTGTTTGTTATATATTTTAACTATAGTCGTGTGTATATGTCAATCCCAAACTCCAATTTATTCCTACCCCCCCCCCCCCGCCACTTTTCTCCTTTGGTAAACGTAAGTTTGTTTTCTAAGTCTGTGAGTCTGTTTCTGTTTTGTAAATAAGTTCATTTGTATCATTTTTTTGAGATTCTGCATATAAGCAATATCATATCAGATTTGTCTTTCTCTGTCTGACTTACTTCACTTAGTATGATAATCTTTAATCCCTTCCATGTTGCTGCAAATGAGATTGTTTCATTCTTTTTAATGGCTGAGTAATATTGCATTGTATGTATGTACTACATCTTCTTTATCCATTCATCTGTCGATGGACATTTAGGTTTCTTCCATGTTCTGGCTATTGTAAACAGTGCTGCAATGAACATTGGGATGAATGTAACCTTTCAAACCATGTTTTTCTCTGGATATATCCCCAGGAATGGGATTGCTGGATCATACGGTGGCTCTATTTTTAGTTTTTTAAGGAACCTCCATGCTGTTCTTCATAGTGGCTGTATCAATTTACATTCCCACCTACAGTGCAGGAGTGTTGCCTTTTCTCCATACCCTCTCCAGCATTTATTGTTTGTAGACTTTTTGGTGATGGACATTCTGACTGGTGTGAGGTGATATCTCATTGTAGGTTTGATTTGCATTTCTCTAATAATCAGTGATGTTGAGCAGTTTTTCATGTGCCTCTTGGCCATCTGTATGTCTTCTTTGTAGAAATGTCTGTTTAGGTCTTCTGCCCATTTTTTGATCGGGTTGGTTTTTTTTTTTTTTCTTTTTAATTGAGCTACATGAGCTATTTGTAAATTTTGGAGATTAATCCCTTGTCAGTCATATCGTTTGCAAATATTTTCTCCCATTCTATGGGTTGTCTTTTTTTTTTTTTTTTTGCGGTACACGGGCCTCTTACTGTTGTGGCCTCTCCCATTGCGGAGCACAGGCTCCGGACGCGCAGGCTCAGCGGCCATGGCTAACAGGCCCAGCTGCTCCGCGGCATGTAGGATCTTCCTGGACCGGGGCAGGAACCTGTGTCCCCTGCATCGGCAGGCAGACTCTCAACCACTGCGCCACCAGGGAAGCCCTGTGGGTTGTCTTTTAATAACAGCATTGACAGCACCAAAAGATAATAACAATGCTATAAACATGTTGAAAGCCTATATATTAGTTTTAAAAAATACTTTCAAATCCTGAATTTTATTTCATCCTCACCGAAATCATAGGAGGTAAGTAATATACCTGGCTTAATGTAGAGTTAAGAAAAATAAGATTTCAGAAAGTTAAATAATTAAATGAAGATGATACAGCTAATAAGTGATGGCTCTGTGTTTCAGGTTCATACCTATCATATTAAAATTAATTGATATTTCCACAATGGTAATGGACAGATTGAATATCCACTCAGAAATTAGCCTGTAGTCCCAAACTGAATTGTGAATGATCTTCTTTGAAGCATTCAGTGACCATCTCATTTCAGTCCACCACAACACACCCGACTACAACCACATATTTTGGCCTCAGTCTATTTTGTCAACATCATCAGCACCCATCTTTAAAATTTATCATGAATATATTTATTTCTCTTTCCTTAAACTGTCCCCTACAGTACTGATTGTTTTTCTCTGTCATAACATCCATTTAGCCAGGGAGGATAATTCAACAGTTGCTGTATCCCACTGCCTGCCTTTAGCTCTCTCTCTCTCAGATATACAGGTGGATGCACATGCACTTGCAAATTTCTTGTCTTAAACGAAGAGAAACTTTTATATTCATTTGAAGCCTCTTCTCCTAGTGACTTCTCAGACTTTTACTTGTTTATATTATTTTTTCTATATTCATCACATGTAACAATATAAAAATCCAGTTCCTGTTATCAAAGGTGTTATACTTTTGTTGAAGAGAAAAGACAGGCATGTACAGAGAATTAAACAATGCAAGGAATAACCAAAGAGTGGTAGAAATAATAAGAGATAGAGTTAGAATTTAAGAATAGTGATAGTGATAATAATAATGGTGACCCCTAAGATATATTGAGCAGTTAGTAAACAGGATACACACTGTCCTATATGCTTTGCATAAAAGTCTCATAAAACCTTATCAGAAAGCTTCTGAGGGTCAACATTTCAGGTGAGACAAGAGAAGTTGAGTAACTTGCTCACATCACACAGCTAGTGATAAATGAAGTCAAGATTTCAGTACAGATCTGTCTGACTCCTGAGGTTAATTGCATGAGTTAGAACAAAGGAACCTCTGAGCCAATTTTTTTTTTTTTTTGCGATACACGGGCCTCTCACTGTTGTGGCCTCTCCCGTTGTGGAGCCCAGGCTTCGGATGCACAGGCTCGGCGGCCGTGGCTCACGGACGCAGCCGCTCCGCGGCATGTGGGATCTTCCCAGACCGGAGCACGAACCCGTGTCCCCTGCATCGGCAGGCGGACTCTCAACCACTGCGCCACCAGGGAAGCCGTCTGAGCCAATTTTTAAATCACATTGTTTCTGCTGCAAAGTACCCTGCAGGAGGTAGAACCTGAGATGACCCTGAAAGTCATTTAAATTTTAGATTGATGGAGAGAAAAAGGGAGAGAAAAAAGAAATAAATCTAATGCAGCATTAGGGAAGGAAATATATTACCTCTGTATCTTAGTAGTTATCAGTCTTACCTTGGCAAGTATTTTCAGAGATTGTTGAAAATGTGAGAAGAGAATTTGACTTTAAATATTTGCGTAATATTCACTGTTACTAATCATGATTTGAAATGAGGACAGAATGGATTTGAAAGATATTAGGCTCTTCAGGTTGATTCAGAACATACCATCTAGAAAAGCTTCAGGAGAAGTGAAAGAATCTGGAAACATTCCTTTCTTTATCACTCATTGAATAAATGCAAAAAGATAAATAAATGTTTTCAGTTTAGTGTAACACAGGAAGCCTCATATTTAGTACTGAAAGATTGAGCCTTCTTTCAGGACAGATGCATTTCCACACCTCGTGTATAATCCCATCCAATGCAGATAAAAATGTTTGTGGCAAACACTAAAAACAAGTCAGATTACTGAATAATATCATGACTTGTTCACAAAATACTATTGCAATAAGTGTCAAGACATAAGTAATAAAACAGCTTGTGAAAGACAAGAAATGATAAAGCTTTGGAATCCAAACCCTGACATTCAGTATGTCAGTGATTTGTTTCCATTACTAATCCAATACAGGAGGCAGCCCAGATGGACCTCTCAGAAGGAAACCTAGCAACAATCAGCATCTGCCTCAGGTCTGTTTATAGAAGGAGATATATCACTTCTATGTCTATCTCAAAAAATAAACCTATAGAACATTCCACTCAAAAGTGGCAGAATACACTTTCTTCTCAAGTGCACACAGAACATTCTCCAAGATGGATCACATCTTGGGTCACAAATTAAGCCTTGGAAAATTTTTAAAAATTGAAATCGTATCAAGCATCTTTTCTGAGCACAATGCTATGAGATTGGAAATCAATTACAGGAAAAATACTGTAAAAAACACAAATACACAGAGGCTGATCAGTGTGCTACTAAATAACCAAGAGATCACTGAAGAAATCAAAGAAGAAATAAAAAAAAAAAAAAAAGAAACAATTGACAATGGAAACACGACAACCCAAAACCTATGGGACACAGCAAAAGCAATTCTAAGAGGGAAGTTTATAACAATTCAATCTCACCTCAAGAAACAAGAAAAATCTCAAATAAGCAATCTAACCCTACACTAAAAACAACTAGAGAAAGATGGACAAAGAAAACCCAAAGTCAGTAGAAGGAAAGAAAGCATAAAGATCAGAGCAGAAATAAATGAAATAGAAATGAAGAAAACAATAGCAAAGATCAAAGAAACTAAAAGCTGGTTCTCTGAGAAGATAAACAAAATTGATAAACCCTCAGCCAGACTCATCAAGAGAAAAAGGGAGAGGATGCAAATCAATAAAATTGGAAATAAAAAAAGGAGAAATCACAACTGACACTGCAGAAATACAAAAGATTATAAGAGACTACTGCAAGCAACTACATGCCAATAAAATGGACAACCACGAAGAAATGGACAAATTTTTGGAAAGGTACAATTTTCCAAGACTGAACCAGGAAGAATTAGAAAATATAAACAAACCTATCACAAGTAATGAAATTGAAACCGTAATTAAAAATCTTCCAACAGGGGCTTCCCTGGTGGTGCAGTGGTTGAGAGTCTGCCTGCCGATGCAGGGGACACGGGTTTGTGCCCCGGTCCAGGAAGATCCCACATGCCACGGAGCGGCTAAGCCTGTAAGCCATGGCCGCTGAGCCTGTGCTCCACAATGGGAGAGGCCACAACAGGGAAAGGCCCGCGTACCGCAAAAAAAAAAAAAAAAAAATCTTCCAACAAACAAAAGTCCAGGACCAGATGGCTTCACAGGTGAATTCTATCAAACATTTAGAGAAGAGCTAACACCGATCCTTCCCAAAGTCTTCTAAAAAATTGCAGAGGAAGGAACACTTCCAAATTTATTCTACGAAGCCACCATCACCCTGATACCAAAACCAGAAAAAGATATCACAAAAAAAGAAAATTATAGACCAATGTCACTGATCAACATAGATGCAAAAATCCTGAACAAAATACTGGCAAACAGAATCCAACAACACATTAAAAGGATTATACACCATGATCAAGTGGGATTTATCTCAGGGATGCAAGGATTCATCAATATATGCAAATCAATCAATGTGACACATAATTTTAATAAATTAAGGAATAAAAACCATATGATCATCTCAATAGATGCAGAAGAAGCTTTTGACAAAATTCAACACCATTTATGATAAAAACTCTGCAGAAAATGGGCATAGAAAGAACCTACCTCAACATAATAAAAGCCACATATGACAAACCCACAGCAAGCATCATACTCAATCGTGAAAAACTGAAAGCATTTCCACTAAGATCAGGAACAAGACAAGGATGTCCACTCTTGCCACTGCTATTCAACATAGTTTTGGAAGCCCTAGCCATGGCAATCAGAGAAGAAAAATAAATGAAAGGAATACAAATTGGGAAAGAAGTAAAATTGCCATTGTTTGCAGATGACATGATACTGTATATAGATAATCCTAAATATGCCTCCAGAAAACTACTAGAACTAATCAATGAATTTGGTAAGGTTGCAGCATACAAAATTAACACACAGAGATCTCTTGCATTCCTGTACACCAACAATGAAAAAACAGAAAGAGAAATTAAGGAAACAATCCCATTTACCATCGCAACAAAAAGAATAAAATACCTAGGAATAAAGCTGCCTAAGGAGGTGAAAGACTTGTACTCAGAAAATTATAAAACCCTGATGAAAGAAATCAAAGATGACATAAACAGATGGAAAAATATACCACATTCTTGGATTGGAAGAATCAATATTGTGAAACTGACTATACTACCCAAAGTAATCTACAGATTCAGTGCAATCCCTGTCAAGCTACCAATGGCATTCTTCACAAAATTAGAACAAAAAATTTTACAATTTGTATGGAAACACAAAAGACCCCGAATAACCAAAGCAAGCTTGAGAAAGAAAAACGGAGCTGGAGGAATCAGGCTCCCAGACTTCAAACTATACCACAAAGCTACAGTAATCAAGACAGTATGGTACGGACACAAAAACAGAAATATAGATCAATGATACAGGATAGAATGCCCAGAGATAAACCTATGCACATATGGTCACCTAATTTATGACAAAGGAGGCAAGGACATACAGTGGAGAAAAGACTGTCTCTTTAATAAGTGGTGCTCGGAAAACTGGGCAGCTACATGTAAAAGAATGAAATGAGAACACTCCCTAACACTGTACACAAAAATAAACTCAAAATGGATTAAAGACCTAAATTTAAGGCCAGACACTATAAAACTCTTAGAGGAAAACATAGGAAAAACACTCTTTGACATAAACCACAGCAAGATATTTTTTGACCCACCTCCTAGAATAACGGAAAAAAAATAAACAAATGGGACTTAACGAAACTTAAAAGCTTTTGCACAGCAAAGGTAACCATAAACAAGACAAAAAGACAACCCTCAGAATGGGAGACAATATTTGCAAATGAAAGAACCGACAAAGGATTAATCTCCAAAATATACAAACAGCTCATGGAGCTCAATATCAAAAAAAACAAACAATCCAATTAAAAATTAGGCAGAAGACCTAAATAGACATTTCACCAAAGAAGACATACAGATAGCCAAGAGGCACATGATAAGATGCTCAACATCACTAATTAGTAGAGAAATGCAAATTAAAACTGCAATAAGGTATCACCTCACACTGGTCAGAAAGGCCATTATTAAAAAATCTAGGGCTTCCCTGGTGGCGCAGTGGTTGAGAGTCCGCCTGCCGATGCAGGGGACGCAGGTTCGTGCCCTGGTCTGGGAGGATCCCACGTGCCACGGAGTGGCTAGGCCCGTGAGCCATGGCTGCTGAGCCTGTGTGTCCGGAGCCTGTGCTCCTCAATGGGAGAGGCCGCAACAGTGGGAGGCCCGCGTACAGCAAAAATATAAAAATTCAAAAATCTAGAAACAATAAATGCTGGAAAGGGTGTGGTGTGAAGGGAACCCTCCTGCACTGTTGGTGGGAGTGTAAATTGATACAGCCACTATGGAAAACAATATGGAGGTTCCTTAAAAAACTAAACATAGAATTACCATATGACCCAGGAATCCCACTACTGGGCATATACCCTGAGAAAACCATAATTCAGAAAGAAACATGTACCACAATGTTCATTGCAGCACTATTTACAATAGCCAGGACCTGGAACCAACCTAAGTGTCCATCGACAGATGAATGGATAAAGAAGATGTGGCACATATATACAATGGAATATTACTCAGCCATAAAAAGAAATGAAATTCAGTTATTTGTAGTGAAGTGGATGGACCCAGAGTCTGTCATACAAAGTGAAGTAAGTCAGAAAGAGAAAAACAAATAATGTACGCTAACACATATATATGGAATCTAAAAAAAAAAAAGGTTCTGATGAACCTAGTTGCAGGGCAGGAATAAAGATGTAGACATAGAGAATGGACTTGAGGACATGGGGTTGGGAGTGGGGGGAAGCTGGAGCGAAGTGAGAGTAGCATCAACATATATACACTACCAAATGTAAAATAGATAGCTAATGGGGAGCAGCAGCATAGCACAGGAAGATCAGCTCGGTGCTTTGCAATGACCTAGATGGGTGGGATAGTGAGGGTGGGAGGGAAGCTCAAGAGGGAGGGGATATGGGGACATATGTATGCATATGGCTGATTCACTTTAGTGTACAACAGAAACTAAAGCAATATTGTGAAGCAATTATACTCTAATAAAGATCTTAAAAAAAAAGAAGCCCCTTAAAATCAAAAAAATAAAATAAAATAAAATAAACCTATTTTCATGGTGGCTTCTTGGCATTACCAAAGATGGAGACCTTAAAAAAAGAAAAAGATAGTTTGGCAAAACCAAATACTATGTTGCTGTGTTTTTGGGTTTGGGTTTTCGTAAAGAAAAAGAAAAACTGAAGTTGTTCTCTAAAATGAGTCACAGTATGCATTCTTTTTTTATATATATATGTATGTATTTATTTGGCTGTGCCGGGTCTTAGTTGCAGCAGTCGGGATCTTCATTGCTGCATGTGGGATCTTTAGTTACAGCATGAGGGATCTTTAGTTTTGCATGTGCACATACACATACCTTCACATCTGGGGTTCCTACAGGGAGGTAACTGTCTTAGTCATCTTTGTAGTATGGCACAATGTTGCTCCACAATGGTACACATGTTCTAAGTACTCACTAAACATGAAATGAATTAAATTATTTTCCCTGTGAAGAATGAAGACCCATACAGAGAAAAATTGGTGGTCACATCTACAGGCCTAGATGTCTCAAATTCTTCTACAGAAGAGAAAACATGGAACAGTTGCAATGGTCTTCATCTAGTCCAGCCAAATAACTGTGTGTTGCCATACTGCTATTTAAGCTTTAAGATGACCTGTGGCTACTGATGTTTGAAGATAGTCTCCTTATCTTTATGTTGCAGAATCTTATCTTGTCTGTGTACTTATAACCATGCCCTTTGTTTTCAGTTAACAATAAGGAACTAGTTTGTTTCACCACGATACCATGCAGCTTATTTGATTTTCTATTCTTATTTGATCTCCATTCAAGATGTGGAGGTTCAGTACTCTCACAGTAGCCCTCAGTGACCGACCTTAAAAAAACAGGAGCCATATTGAATGACACACATGACACTTGTATTCTCTGTTTGCCAGGTGTAGCCCTGACTACCTTCTAAGCACTCTGGAAATTTTCGCATTGGGGAATTCTTCCACAGCCTCATATTGACTGGGATAATATCACAATTATGTTTTTAGTAGTTGTATGCACCTTAGAACTCCAGATTTTTAAAAGTGGTTATCTCTGAGGAAATTAGATAAGGAGAAGAGATAGATAGATAAGATCAGGTGGGAAGCCTAGAACAAAAGTTCCTCTGATTTAAAATGAGAGTCAATGGCAGCATTAAAAAATGCATTTCTGGGGAATTCCCTAGCTGTCCAACTGCCATGGACCCAGGTTTGATCCCTGGTCGGGGAACTAAGATCCCACAAGCTGTGTGGCATGGCCAAAAAAAAAAAAAGATGCATTTTTGTTCATGTTGAAGCTCTGAATAAACAGTGCTTTCCATCTTTAAAGGGTTACTCGGGAAGCTGAAACTTGCCATTGGAGAACTTTGCTTCAGTACTCATTATAAGGGAACAGAATTCTGGGATGTTTGCATTATTTTGGTGATGCTTACATCCTGCCTAGAAAAGCCTATGACTGCTAGAGGAAGTGATTAGGGATGAGACTGAACTGCATTTGTATTCATTGTCAAGCAGATTCCAGGGAGACTATAAGCATTGTTTTTACCACAAAAGACTTTTTGCACTCAAGTGCTGTTTAACAGGTAGCTTCTCCTCAGAAAATCATCATGTTAAAAAGATGTCTTCCTGTATTATGTTTGAGAAGAAAGTAGTATAGGTAGCAGTTAAGGGTATCAAAGAGAGAATGAATTACATGTCTTCTACTTATGATTTTGTGAGCTTTAGCTTCTACATGTGTAAAGCGGAGGCAATGTCTGCCATGCTTGGAGGCTCATCTGTCTCTCCACTACCTTAATGTCTCCTCACAATCCGTTCATGACAACTCACAACTGAACTTTACTGAGTGATTATTGTGTGTAAAGAAGTCTTTTATGTGTTTTACGTGTGTTAATGTAACCAAGCAGGACCCCGTGGGGGCCTTCCCCCATATCCTCTGCTTTAGCTCCAGTATTTGATGCACATTTCCTGAGTTGTTTTGCAGATGTTAAAAAAAACCCTCTCCAACAAATGGAGGATGTTAACTACTTGATGACCGCGAGCACATAGCCCCAGACCTCTTGGAGCCTAAGGACTGATAATGTTAACCCCTGTGACACCACCCTGCTACCTCACCATCAGCCAATCAGAGAATTGTGCACAAGCTGGTCACATACCCCGCAACCCCACCTCCCTTACCTGGCTTTTCAAAGTGCTTTGCTAAAACCCTTCAGGGAGTTTGGGTCTTTTAGGGCATGAGCCAGCCATCTCCTTGCATGGCCTTGCAATAAACCTTTCTCTGCTTGACTCCGACATTTCAGTTTGTTTGGCCTCACTTGTGTGTTGGGCACACTTCTTGTGATAACATTAACCCTTTTAATCCTTATAACATTTCTATGAGGTTCGTGCTATGATAATCCACATTTGACAGATTAGTAAACCAGGGCACAGAGGGGTAGGTAATTTGCTCCAATTTATACAACTAATAAGGGGTGAGAGCTGTTCCATGAGCCCAGATTATCTGGTCCAGAACTGTAGTCTTAAAGTTTACTGTCCTGAATTCCAGTCTCTGAAACTTTGGCTTGATCTAGGTCTGCCAGAAATGTTTTTCTTGTATCTTTCAATTCCCAGTCACTTTTCAAGGTTCTCTACAGGTGTAAGCTCTTTTTAGAAGTATTTCCCTGAATTCTCCCACCCCAAGCTCCTCTGTGCTACTATGGAAATCAGTGTTAACAACCTGAATCACACTATAATTCAATTGCTTTTTCCTACTTTCTTTGTTTTTCCCACCTTGTTTGAGAACCTTAAGGGCAGAGATGTTATAATTCTCAATAAGTATTTCCTGAATGTAAATAGTAATATGTGGAGATAACATGAGATAATCTGGTAAAACTGTTTTCTGACTCATAAAGTACCATGCAAATATTACATATAATGATTATCCATTCATAAGGCACTCAGACAGCATTCTCTATATTGAAAAGAAAATAGGAAAACTTTGAAAGGAAAATAGTACAATAATGCAATGCTAATTTATGCCTGATAAAATAGAAAACATTAACTTTACTGAATAGCAGATATTAAGTAAAGAGATTTTCTGCCAGTAAATATCATGATTTGATACCAGATGCTGATGAAGAAGAGTGACAATGCAGCCTAAATCCATTATACAGTTTGTTGAATAGCAGAATAAGAAGGTGAGGGAAGGCTTGCCACATCAGTGCCTTAATATATGCTGTGAAGATAGATATCTCTGTATTCCTGGGAGAATGCACAGTGAGAATGAAGACAGGAGTGCTAAAAAGGATCACAAGGCTCTCCTTCCAAAAACAAGTGAATTAATCACTGGCATCTTTGTCTAATGTGGAAACAGTAGTGGAGAGAGTCTGGAAGTCAGCTTAGAAGAAGATATAGTTGGTTTCCAGAGTCAGAGAGATGCTCTTCTTCCTATAGATTTGGCCCCTTGAGAAGGTTGCGATGCAGTTCCTATTCCTTCCAATTGTGGATAGTAATATCTACATCATCGGATTCTTGTGGAGATTTGAAGGTGATTATGTAGATTGAGCTGGACATCAGCACATATATAATAGGCATTTAACAAATGTCACTTTTGTCTAATCTCCAAACCGTTGTTTTCCTCATATGTGTAGCGATCTACACTAATTAGTAGGCCAGGGTATAACATAGTTTTAACATTTTGGTTTAAAGTGATTGCAAATATAGGCCTTGTTTAAATTAGAGTTTCCTTTAAAACTCTTCTTAACTAATCCTATTTATATATGTAATCAAAATATAATTGATTACAATGGTTACCTGAGTTATGGTTGTATTATAATTACTCTCAGAAAGTGTATGAATCTACAGTGTGTCTAACCCTAATTCCTTAGTAATCAATATACTATAGCATTGTCCAAGAACAATAGAATTTAACAATTCACTGTTAGATATAATACACTTTTCCCTAAGAACATCTATGACTGCAAATCATATAAAACAAAGCAGTGAAGAAATAGACTGAGGAGGGCAGAGAATATTTTATAACTTCCATTTGCAATTTTAATAGGATATTTGAATTTCTACATAGCATAAACACAATTCAGCACTTATATCAAAAACAGTGCTGACTACTTATAAAAAAAAGTGTGGATTAGATAACGTGCCTGAAGTGATGCATACTGTGGTTTAACCACGGCTCAAGGACTAGGAGTGGAGAGAGGAAGTTGAGAATTATAAAGCAGGACTTTTAATATGTATTCACATTCACGTTCATCATCACAGATAGCCAGGGAATATATTAATTTTTCCAATTTTTATAGATGAGGAAATAGGCTATAGAAGAATTAATGTACTGGGCCAAGACACACAGAGATAAGGAAAGTCTCATGAAACTGTAGGGTCCGTAAAATGTTCATAATGATAACACTTAGTGTCTGTGAAGTGCCAGACACTGTCCTAGAGGTTCAAGGTATAAAAGTCAGGGAGGCAAACAAAGTTGTTGATTTCAGAGGTTTTTTTTTTTTTTTCCTCCCCTGGGGAAGATGGGCCATAAAGAAGTCACCCAATAAATAACTCGCATAACTTTCAGAATGATAAGTGCTGTGGCATAAATAAATCTGGAAGAGGGGATAGGTCATAATGAGGGAAGCACTCATATTTTATATAGTTTAGCCATGAAAGCTTTCCTGAGATGTGAAATTTAAGCGCTATCCAAGGGATGTGAAGTAGAAAGTCCTGAGAAGCCCTAAGGGCAGATGTTCTAGGTTGAGGCCCTTGGTAGAGATGAGCTTAGCATGTTCCAAGAATTGCAAGACAGGGGTAATGGGACCAGAAAGAGCAAGGGTGGGGGGTGGAGATGATAGGAATTGACGTCAGAGAAGGAAGCAGCAGCTAAATAATGCATGGCCTTGTAGGAACTTTGAATACTTTTAGCTCAGGGAGTGAAATAATCTGACTTGTGTTTTCGAAGGATGGAAAAATTATTGGATATCATAATTCCTAGATATCTCACATTTCAGTAAGTCTTACATTAATCATTATATAATTCCTGGCCTGTAAAAGAAAGAGATGACACACTCCAAAACAAGTGTTTACTGAATGGAAGGTTTACAGAGGCTTGAATAGGGTTAAGAGCTCCCCAGTGTATTCAGTGGTTTCAGATATAGCCTTTGCTCCTACCAATAATTTCTGTTGTATAATCATTATTAAGAACCTGGGCTAGTATAGTGACTCTCTTTTCTGCCTCACAGTTTAATGGCCTGAGGAGTCCACATGAAGATGAGAATGTTGTATGGCTGTATTCCCACATTGAGGCAATTTCCCATTTGGGTACAAGGCTTCTCAACTTACTGAACCAAAAGAAAAAGGGACAGGAAGCAAAAATTTCTCAAGGGAATTATTAAGTGAAATAGTGTCAAGAGCCACTTTCACTTCTATATTTTAATCCCCGGCTGCATGTAATGCATCTACAAGGGAGACTTCACCTTATGTTACTTACTGCTCTAGAGCATGTACTACACCCTTTAGTGCGAACCACGTGTTTACAGGGTGTTTTCTCCTAGCTGTTGCTCTAACTGAACTTTCAACATTTTTTTCCGTGGTTCTATCAAAAGAGCTTTATCCTGATCATGGGATTGAGATTGGAAAGCTAATGCAAGCCACTACTTTAAATCTCAAGTGAGTGCATTCGTGTTGACAAATTAAAAAAAAAAAATCATACATGTACCCATGATTCTTCTGATTCAAATTGGCAAGATCTTGTAATTTTTCTGTTGTGTAGGCTAACTCCTCTTGGGCCAGGCTTTGTTTTTTGTGCCAGCCATGTTGGCAGCTACCTCTCAGTAGGTGCTTAGAGGTCATGAGGGAAGGTAGAAATATGTTCTCTTTAGCAAGAAAGTTCTGTGTGATTTAGATGCTCAAGTCCTTTTCCTTGGCTACATCGGATCAGGTGTTCCCATCCTATATCTCAGAGTCTCAGTCTTTTCCCTACACTATGGGAAAATTGGATGGGGAATTCCCTGGTGGTCCAGTGGTCGAGACTCCTCGCTTTCAGTGCCAAGGGCCCAGGTTCAATCCCTTGCAGGGAACTAAGATCCCACAAGCTGTGCAGTTTTGCCAAAAAAAAAAAGGATGAATTGAAGACAGTGGATTTGGCAACTTTACAACCTGTATATTCAGACCCAGAGATTGTTCCACAATCATTACAACTGGTAAATCGTTCTTTTCTCTCCTGTCCTGAATTGGGCATTAAACGCATATACTTTGTCCATTTTTCTGTGTAGCCTCTAGTTTTCTCAGAAGTAGCATCTTAAGCCACACTTTTTCTTTATTCTTCCTTGTCATTCTAAGTTGTCAAAGATACTCCAACTCTCACATCTTACACTCCATTTGCACTACTTTGCATACCCTATCACTGTAAATTGTATAATCATGATGTCATTGCAAGTCATATGCTATCAGGGTCCCATTCTCACCAGAATATTCATGCATTTGTCAAATATATGAAAAATCCGATCCCGTATTCCCGTTTTGAGAATCTCTTGGATCCCCTCCTGGTATCATTGTATCAAGGGTCCCAGCAAGAAAATAAGTGCAGGCTCAAAAGGGGTTATTAAATACCATTTAATAGAAGGACTAATATGAGAATATGGACAGTTAAAGAAAACTACCAAGGATTGATGAAGCACCCTGGGCTAGCAGCTGAGTTAAGCAATTACTACCTATGATTTTAAGGGGACAGAAGGTGAGAGTTACTAGCAGAACCTGAGAGCAATCCAGCTGTAGATAAGAACCACCAGTCAAGAGAGGAAATTTTAACAGAGGAAATTATTTACTGCCAGCCTAGAGCCCTGAAAGTAGAGAGCCTCTCTTTTTATCCCACTCTTCAGTCTCTTTCCAGTATTTATCATTGGTCAAAACCAAATAGAAATCGGAGAACAAAGAAACCATTTAGATAATACTTCTGGGATGCGGTTTTTGTGCGTGATATCTGGCGGTATCTATGAGAAGAATACCTTGGCCTTGCATGTGAAGCTTCAGCTACTGAGAACCGGGCTAAACAATTCTCGTTTACTCTCCAACTCTGAAACTTTAGGTGTCTCAGTCCCGGAATCCACAGATTTACAAGCACCCTGTGAGAACTGTGCTGCAGTATGGTAACTAAGCTTTAGAGTCATTTGTCAAGGACTGTGTTTTGTTATTGATTTCTTGAAAAACAATCAGGCAAGATGGGCATTAAAATTGCACCAATTTACTGAAATCGCTGTGGCTTTGGTAACTCCTCTATAGGCTGCAATTTGAAATGAACTGTCAGAAACAGTGTTCCAAAGAATCCCTTATAATGCCAGTCCCTTTTCATGCTATCTATAGTATAATAGAATAATGATAAAAAGAACAGGTTTGGGTATAATTCATTTTAGCAAATACATTTTTATCTATCATGGATGATTATTAACTGGTTGGAAAATTAAGTGTGATTCTCAAAAGGTATTCCCAAGAAAGTTTCTATAATTCAGTTAGGTGATAAAAAACAATCTAACATCATTTATTCAATATCTATTATATGTCTAACAGTGTTAAAGGCTGTCTCAAAGAACTGGGAAATGATTACATACTTCCTTTTAAAGGTTAATTAATTGACCCCCTGACACACAGGATATAGATACAGCAACTCATACTGCTGGTGTGGGGCACTGGACATCAAAATTGGCCTTTTTTTTTTTTTTTAATAAAAACTCTATCACTTCCAATTTGGTATTTTCTCCAAGGTCCACACCTGTGTTTCTGTATAACACAAATTGGTTTTTGTTAATATATAGAGTAACTTTAAATTTTAAGTTATATATCTATTTTAAATACATATTAAAGAAATATAAGTAGATGAGTCAAAAATTTGAATTTTTGAATTTAAAGAAATATATTAAACAAACAGATAGTATGCAGATAACATTATGAATGTGGTATGTAAATGGATAAAGTTTGGGAAATATTACCTTATAAAAAGCTACTTAAAGATTATAGTAGGATGCATAGGGTGGAACATATTAGGAAAAATTGGTGTCTTTGGGGGTTTAGCATCTAACCGTACTAGGTGCAAACATGGTGTCAGTAGTAGCCTACCAAATGATTAACAATTATTAGATGTTAAGTCTACTTTTTAGTAGATTGAAATAATAATTTCATAACCACATATAAATAAAATAGAATATATCATTATTCTAGATTGTGGAGAACAGTATTCTTAGAATTACCCAAAAGATTTTCTCTTCCTAGTTCCATTAAATTAAACAGTGAAGTTCAGACATGAGAGGCACAGGAAAAATAGATTTCAATAGGGAGAAGGAGTGGAACAGACATTTTTCAGTCAATGATATTCTAATCCTTACAGCATCGTTGTGACTCTGGCCTAATAACTCTTTCATTCCTGTTTTGCCATGAAAGAAAATGTGGTTAAAGTAACATGTTTTGGAGTCAAAGAGACTTACATTACAGTCTTGGAACCACCACTTACTAGGCATGTGACCTTGGGCAGATTATTTAACCCCATTGACACTTAGCTTTCTCATTTGTGTAATCAAAATGCAGTTGTGTTGCTAAAATTCAAAGATATTAAAACATGCTACTTAGATTCTGAGATATTCTGAATACTTTATTAATAACAATAATTTATAGTTATAATAAATTAATAACTTTATTAATAATAATAGGAACTGTCTCACTGAATACACAAGGATATAGAAGCTGTGAAACACATGGGCTGCTGGCACGTCCCCTTCACAAATACACCAGTGATGCTGCTTCCTGTGATCATCTGCCTCTTCCTGTCAAGGAAGAGTGACCATATAAGGCTGCAAGTGCTCAACGCAACTGCTTCTCTCCCTGAGACTGAGGGGACTGAGGTGACTTCTGTGGCTCTTGGGGAGATTCTCTGCAACGTAAGTTACCTTTTTTTCAACCTTGATTTCATCCAATACTTCTGTACATCACTGACATCAAAGAGAAATTTGGGGTTATGTGGCCATGTTCCTTCATGCACATTGAACTTGCCTTCCTCCTGTTTCCGAAGTGAGAAAAGAGAGTCACTGGTGAGCTGAACTCATTCGTGAAGAAAGCGGGGCCTGTGTTGTGTCGGACTTGTCTGGTTAATAGGTGGAATTTGGAAGCGGATGCCTGATTTCTAGTACTGGTTTTGCCATGTACGGGCTATGTAACCTTGATTATGCTTTGGTCTCCCTCATCCTGTTAGAGAGTTTATGATAATGTCCACCTTCTATGGTTGTTGTGTGGATTAAATGAGATAGTTCATGTCAGGTGCTCAGCATAGTGCTGGTAAGGAGCACACCAAGTTTAGCTATAACTTCTGTTGTTTACTTGCTCCTGTGATCCTGGGCAAGATAACTTTCCTGTGTCAAGAACCTGGGGTGTTTAAATAGACTCCAGACTCCCCTAGGGGGTTAGTTCATAACCTTAATGGTCTATTAAAGTTTTTAGGGAGCTTATAAAAACATAATAGTAAAAGTCTGAGTTAAAAGCATTACATTTAAATTAGCACTCAAATTATATACTAGAAATAATAAAAAATTAAGCAATTCCTCGTTAGGCTACACTGTGAGGTGATCTTTATTTATGATACTGTATCTAAATACAGAAATCTCAAAACTGAAGTAGAAGAATGGACATGGCTAAGCATAGCAGTAGTGATGAGATGCTTCATATTCCAGGTGTAACTCAGGTAAAGTCTCTTAAGGATAAGGTACAAGCAAGTTGTATTAAAGTTGAAGAAGTGGCAGATGTCCATAAAATCCCCTCAGGGGAGAAGTTGATCCAAATGTATCAGCGTGGCTTGGCATCTTTCTCATAAGGGACCAGGCTGGGCATTTGTTTGCAAGTCTGTGTGTATTTGGCACAAGGCACGGCTTGAGCAGTCATCGCATAGAACAGGTGAGACTGCTTTCATTCATTCGTCAAGTGCCTCAGGGCTCCATTTTGAAGTATATTTTGTAGTGATCACCTTAGACATGCCCAAGGGCCAGGTGGGAACCATAAAATTATACAGGATCAACTTCAGGCCCGCTTCCATTTATCAGAAATGAAAGACATCCCAGGTCAGTACATCCAGTAAGGGATATATAAGACCTGGTCTATTTCAATGACGGGGCCAAAAGACCACTGGTGGCTTAGAGGGCCTATCTCTGGAAGGTCTTGGTGAGTCCCTCTTCCTGGGGTTGGTTGTAAAACCACCAATTTCTTTTTTTTTTTTTTTTTAATTTTTAAACTTTTATTGGAGTATAGTTGATTTACAATGTTGTGTTAGTTTCAGGTGTACAGCAAAGTGAATCTGTTATACATATACATATTGTATATCGACTCTTTTTTAGGTTCTTTTCCCATATAGGCCATTACAGAGTATTGAGTAGAGCTCCTTGTGCTGTAGGTCCTTATTAATTATCTGTTTTATATATATTAGTGTGTATATGTCAATCCCAATCTTCCAATTTATCCCTTCCCCTCAAAACACCAATTTCTGAAACATGACCAGTTTCTGTCTGTCTTGTCTTTGTACACATCAGAAGCTTGTAATTCATACTAATCTCCTGTTGAGCCTCTTTCTATAGCATGACTAGGTGCAGAGGGTCTATAGATTTATCATTGAGAATAAACTTCTGTGGTTTACAGGCTCCCTTTGTTTTCAGCAGAAAAAAAGAAAACATCCTTTAGGATTTATTTTCAGTCACGTAACTTAAATATTGAAAACAAAATTGAACGTATTGAATTTTAAATGCAGTTTAAAATATTTGTTTTTTTTTTGTTTGTTTGTTTTTTTGCGGTACACGGGCCTCTCACTGTTGTGGCCTCTCTCGTTGCGGAGCACAGGCTCTGGACGCGCAGGCTCAGCAGCCATGGCTCACGGGCCCAGCCGCTCCATGGCATGTGGGATCTTCCTGGACCGGGGCACGAACCCACGTCCCCTGCGTCAGCAGGCGGACTCTGAACCACTGCGCCACCAGGGAAGCCCTAAAATATTTGAATGTATTTACTTAATTGTATGTGAAAGGGATAACTATTATTCTAAAGCTCTTAAAAGTGAAGCTTAAAGTGACAACACAGCAGCAATAAGCACAGCTGGTACTTAGATATTGATTTCTAAATGCCATTTTTCAATAAAAGGAAGCGGTATTATTTGGCAAAACAGATGCTTCTATGGCTGGGAGAGAAGAAAAATAGAGGCTATTTTTCAGCCACTTTCATATGTTGCCATCATATTTCGAACTTCTATCTTTTTTTTTATCCCAGCAATGCTATTAAAGAGATGTTATTAACTTTCAGAAGGGATGAATTATCATTATCCTGTGTGAAGAAATTGTCTTCTCTAGGATGTATGCCCTGTACCATAAGCCTTCATTGTAATAAAGACTTCTTTAACAAATCTTACAACTAAGGTGCCTCTTTGCAACAATATTTCCATTTTTTGAGTGTTAATTTGATTAACACTCATTTTACTTGAGTACCTAGTGTGACTGTTGATACTTTGTAATGGCACTGCTTCTGAAAGTAATTTAAAAATTTGAGTAAGTTTGAGAAGTTTACAGAGTATTTATTCATTATTTCCTCAGTAAGTCAGTTTAACGTTCATTCTTCCATTACCTGTCACTGGAATAAAGAATATGGGCGTTTGAGAGCTGACTTGCATGTAAAAATTTTAGTTTTAAACATCATTTTGCCAAAATTTAGCATTGTGATGCTTTCTAAAAAACATATTTTGCAAATACTATGTCACTGCAAAATTTCCAAGACTGTATAGAAAAAAATTACAATTGGACAAAGATTGGCAATTATTTTGTAAAGAATCTGTGAATTACATGTAAATGTCTCCTAACATTCAAGAATTTTTTTAAATAAAAACTTATTTTTACCTAAACAAAAAGTCTTGTAATGTCAGAAAGTAAGGACGTGCCCAAAAAACAGAATATAGAGGCTTGTTGTGAAAGGGACTGAACTTAATGACTTACTTCTAAATAATACAGTGTGGTAGGAGGAAAAAATGTAACTTTACAGTGGAGAAACCTTACAAGCGCTGTCTCAGCCAGGTAAGCAAGGCTAACATCATGAGAAGCCATGCTGATACCTGTAACCTTGAAGTGATGTGGTAAGAGTGACACTTCACCTTTGTGGTCTTCCTCGAAAACCACATAACCCAAGTCTAATCATGAAAATTACATGTCAGACAAATCCCAACTGAGGGACATTCTACAAAATACCTGACCAGCACTCCTCCAAATTGTTATCGAGGTCATCAAAAATAAGGAAATTCTGTGAATGTCATCAAAAAAAAAAAAAGATTAAGAAGACATGATGATTAAATGCAATGTGGCATCCTGGTCTGAATCCTGGAACAGGAAAAGGTAAAACTAGTAAAATGTAAATAAAACCTGGGCTTCCCTGGTGGCGCAGTGGTTGAGAGTCCGCCTGCCGATGCAGGGGACACAGATTTGTGCCCCAGTCCAGGAAGATCCGACATGCCGCAGAGCGGCTGGGCCCGTGAGCCATGGCTGCTGAGCCTGCGCGTCTGGAGCCTGTGCTCCGCAACGGGAGAGGCCACAACAGTGAGAGGCCCGTGTACCGCAAAAATAAATAAATAAATAAATAAAATAAAATCAGAAGTTTAGTTCAGAGCAATGGACCGATGTTGATTTCTTAGTTTTGATAAGTGTACCATGGTGATGTAGGATATTAACAATAGTAGAAGCTGGGTGAAGAATATTTGGAACTCTCTACCATTACAATTTTTCTTTTAAAAATTATTCCAAAATCTCTGTTAAAGGAGGATGGTTAAAATATACTTGACTGTGAAATATAAAGGCACATACACATTTATCAACAAACATTCACCATTCACAGAATATTGTAACTATGTGCTTTTCCTGAGAAATTTACAAGGGGGAGAAAAAAAAACCTTTAGACAACCAAGATGACAAGGGACACAGAAATAGGGACTGGTGTTCAGCATTAAATATCTACCTGTTCAGATAACATAGAAATTCTAAAATGAGTTTACACATGGTGCTTTTGAACGTGTATATATGTGTGCATGTATGTAAGTGCATGTATGTATATTTACAGGCATGTATAAATATGTATATATATTCAAATATATATAAGAAAATATACAAATCTTTCTTGACATATGATAAACCTATCATAAGTTGAAACCTTCACAGTAATACACCTAACATACTGAACATCACAGCTTAGCCTAGCCTACCTTAAACGTGCTCAAAACACATTAGCCTACAGTTGGGCAACATCATCTAACACAAAGCCTACTTTATAATACAGTGTTGAATATCTTATATAATTTATTGAATACAGTACAGAAAATGAAAGAATGGTTGTACGGGTACAGAAAGGTTCTACGTGTATTGGGTGTTTACCAAACTTCATATGGAAGTTCCCTTGCTTATAAAAACTGCCTGCCACCTAACAGTCCTGAAATGTCTGCCTCTTTCTTTGGTCTCTCCTTGCCCTCCAAGTGCAGGGGCCAGTTGAAGATTTCATCCAGGAAACTACTGAGTTTGCAAACCACCAATAAGGATCTGATCTACTCAGAACTTATAATGAAGGTCATTCACTATATTTTGTACATGTCTCAATAATTTTGTTATCATCGCCCTTGCTTTATCATAATTTTATTTTTTTAGAGCCTTTCTTCATGACCCATGGAGTTTAATACCTCTTTCTCCAGCTCCTTTCTCCTTCAGTGAACATAAATGAACCAGAACAGGAGCTCTTCTTAAAGTTCAGATTTCTTGGCTTTGTGTTTTTCTTTGTGGCCCTAGAAAAACTCAGATCCAAAGGCCCTGAGCAACAGGTGTGTCACCACAGAGATTCCAGTAAAGAGCTTTTCGTGTAGGGAGTGGATAGTGTAGAAGACAAAGTGCTGAGATTGTGAGAGCTCAGAAATGGTGCCTAGGTCTAAACAGACCCCTCTCTAGAGCTAACGCTGAAGAATGCTAAAAGGAAGAAGCCCAATGATGGAACAGGGCTAGGGAGCTGTCTCTCATCATCAAGACTTCTGCATGGTTTTAGAGCCCAGAAACCTGGACGTTTACCTTTCACCTGAGTCAGCCAGGCCCGTCTCATCAGTTCCTGTCAAAATGGGACACTTGCACCCGCTGACCCCTCTCTTGTTACTCTAGCCCTGGAAGTTCCTCTCATGAGCTCCCCCTGCATTCCCACCCCAGTCCCAGTGGCTCCAGTTGCCACTGGCTGCTGGGAGCCCGTTGCTCTCTTAAATTCACAGGGCCCTGGGATCTGCAAGGAATCTGAGAAGCCAAGCAGAAATCTTCTCTGAGAAGTGTTATGTGCACTGTGTGGTGGGCATACTCCAGCTCCATCCTGTAGATTCCTTCCCTGTGCCTCCAAAGTCTCACTCTGAGATTCCTTGGTGATGATCAACCTATAAACAAAGATTGTGAAACTGACACTGCAGCCTCTGCAACCACCGCTGCTCAAACAAGACACCCCAATGATGAGGGAAAGAATCACAGTAAAAGGAAGCCTAAGGTGAAGAGCAGAGGGAATGGGTGAGCCACAGAGCTAAGGCTAGTTTATTCTCCCACTCTATGAAATGTTGTTTCACACTTAAAAAAAAAAAAAAAAAAAAAAAACTTTGTTCAAACATCCAATACCTCTGTACTTCTTCACTCTCATTTGCTAGCTTCACTCATGTTTAAATGAGAAAACAGATGAAAATGCACCATTTTACCAGAATCTGTGACTATTTACTCTGGCATTCATCATGTTAAAACACATAAACTTTACCTGCATTTCTTAAAAGTCAACGGCTTCCAAAGCGAGAGAGCGGCATGGACATATTTACACTAACAAACGTAAGGTAGATAGCTAGTGGGAAGCAGCCGCATAGCACAGGGATATCAGCTCGGGGCTTTGTGACCCCCTGGAGGGTGGGAGGGAGGGAGACGCAAGAGGGAAGAGATATGGGAACATATGTATAACTGATTCACTTTGTTATAAAGCAGAAACTAACACACCATTGTAAAGCAATTATACCCCAATAAAGATGTTAAAAAAAAAAAGTCAACAGCTTCACTTAACTTTCTGGATCCACCCCTACTTCCTACTCAAGGACATCCCTCCTGCAACTGACCTCTTTCTTCCGGCTTTCTTAGATTTGTCCTTCTCGACCAGATCATTTCCTACAAAAGAAAAATATTTTGAGAAGGTAACCATTTTTTACAAATGAACTTTATTGAGGTATAATTTACATACAATGAAATGCATGAATCTTAAACTGCCTTCACTGTTTAAGCTCGCTTTTTCTCCCCCCACCTCCTCCCCCCTGCCCCGCCCCCCATTTAATTGCACACCTTCCCAGCTTCACTTAACCCCGTTGTTTTACAGGAACTTGTAGTCAGCTCCTGCCCGGTGATAGGCAGCTGGCGCTGGTTGGGACCACCCGCCCTAAAATTGGGCCAGCGCAGGTGCTGATGAATGGCCTTTTAAGGTCAGGGCTCCGGAAAGCCCACCCTCCCAGTTTGCTAAGGGAGTCCATTTGCGCCTGCGTAGAACACTGATTACCGTACTTTTTTCCCTACCTCCAAACCTTACCCCACACCTAAGACCACCCTGAGTATCCCATAAATACCCAACTCCCCTCGCCTTGAGGAGGTGGGTTTGAGGCTTGTTCTCGGATCTCCTGGCTCGGCTACCTTGTGAATAAGCTCGTTCTCTCCCGCAAACCTCGTTGGCGTCTCAGCGTTCGGCTCGCCTGTTGGGACAAATGGACCTGGTTCGGTAATACTATCTTTTCATTTTTTTTCTTCTTTCCGGAGCCTCAACAAAGTGTCTGTATTAACATTCTAATGCTAGTACAAACAGCAGCTTAAAACAGGTATCATTATATAGTACTGTAGGCCAGAAATCTGACTAGGGTCTCATTGGCTGAAATCAAAATGGCAAGGAGACCATGTTCCTTTCTGGAGATTCTTAGGGGAAAAATCCATTCCCTTCGTTCATTTTGTCGGAAGAATTGAGTTCCATGTGCTTGTAGGGCAGAGGGCCTGTATCCTTGCTGTCTGTCTGCTCAGGGCCGTTCTTAGCTTCTAAAGGTCACCTCTGTTTCTTCGCTCTTGGTAACTCTCCCTCCATCTTCAAAGCCAGCAAAGGAAGATAGAATGTCTCACATTTGGAATCTCTGCTACCTCCTTTTCTATCATTTCATCCCTTTGGCCCCAGTCAGAAATAATCCTCTCATTTTAAGGATACCTATGAATAAATTGGGCCCACCTGGGTGATCCAGACTAATTACCTTAATCACATGTGAAAAATGCTATTGACAGTTTAAAGTAAGCTATTCACAGATCCCAGGGATTAAAGTGTGCCTACTTTTGGAGGGCCATTATTCTAAGTATCCCAGTGACCCAAAACACAGAGACCCCTTCAAGTTTAGTCAACAAAGGAAGAAAATCCAAGTTCCTGGTAGTGGGATTCTCAAGGTATAAAATTAATTTAACAAGGGTCTAATGGCACTTAACAAAAAAGCAGAGATTTCATAATTTTAAAATGGTAGTTTATGCCACTCTAAAACTATTTATATATGATATACAACCTTTCAATTCTTCTCATCAGGTGTAAGCAAATTGACTCTGTTAGAAGTACATGGGTTTCTCATTAAGATTTTGGAACTGGGATTTAGGGTTTAGCAGGTTTAGCAACCTGCTATTCCCATAATCACTACGTGGAATATTGTTGGAAAAAGAAGTCAGTAAGTGCTTCTATAGTATTCTCTCCAGGAAGTAATAAAACCTGGACTACTGAAGCATCATGTTGAGGGAAGTGAGATTTATACCTTTAGTTATAATAGCAGATGATTGTAACATGTGAAGCTGTGCCCAGTGCTTTGTCCCACCTCAGAAACATGGTAAAGTTATAGTTCTAGGGCTTTGAGAGAATTAAGCTTATGCATAAATTTTGCTTGGACAACAGCAAATGTCAATGAGTACTGGATATACTCAAACTCTGTCTTCGACACGATTGACAAAATTGGAAACTTGCTGTTCGAAACTGTTTGTGCTTTAAATAAAATCAGGCTGGAGCCTATAATAAGAAGAAATAAAATAGATTTAGCTCCCTTTCTGTACTAGTTGAGATCCAAGAAAAAGTAAATTGCTCAACAATCTTCCTCTCAAATCTTAGAGGTTAAAGGCATATGCAAATATAGTACAAGGTCGAACTTAGCAATGTCAGGGAGAGGTAAAACCTGATCTATAGGTTCAGAGGAGGGAATAATTTTAAAAGTGGGGTAACAGGAGGTAAGGAAGGCTTCTGGCAAGAAGGAAAATTTGAGCTGTATTTTAAAAAAGGATAGGTCTTTGATTATGTAAGCAAATGTGAAGAGGCAGGAGATTTTAGAGCAGGTAGGGGTAATTCTTTCAGTATAGCAAGAACGAATTGTCTGAGAGTAGGTTAGTGCTATGTTTTGCATAGAGCCCAGAGTACCATATTCATATTGGTCCTTAATTTATTAATATTCACAGTGCTGTAGAAGGAGAGCTACAAGGTAATTTGAGGGAAAACATTTTTTTTCTATGTGCTTCTACCTAGGCATTTTGCTGGGCATCTCACATCAACCTAGTTAATATAATCTTGTTTAAATTTTGACCTTACGTACAACAAAACTCATCTCAGTCAGGCTAATCGGCGTGCCCAAGGTTGCATACCTGGTGTTACCTGTAATAGTAATAGAACATTATATGTTGAGACACAGTGCTTATCAGGATGGTAATAGACCAGTAGTTCCCACACCTATGTGTTTATTAGGATCACCTGGAGATCTCCTTCAATCTCCAAATCCCAGATCACACTGCTAGAACTGTTAAGCCTTGATGCCTGGTGATGAATACAGGCATAAATAGTTTCCAGAGGTCTCAAAATGATTCCACTTTGCAACCAAGCTTGAAAACAAAGTGTACTACATGATCTCCTTTGAGCCTCACACAACCCCAGGATATAAATTGTACCATCATCCCCATTTTACAGATAAGGAAACAGATGCCTAAATTATGCCAGGTGTCTAAAGCCTCACATTAGAAATGATGGAGCCAGGACTTGACCACAGGTGTTTTATCTCGAGCCATTTCAGTGCTTTGCTGTGATAGTCACAGAACACACTTGTTTCTCTTACAAAGCAAGAGATCTTTAGCTTTCTCATCATGCCATTTGCAGTGATGCTGACTTCTGTGCAATAGAGAAAAAGTCTTGCTGAAGAAATTTAGTTTTCGAAGACTAAAATGCTCCAACATGAGTATTAATGTTGTGGTGGTAGTTTATTTTAAGCTGGCAGTTTTCTTTTTTTTTTTTTTGCGGTACGCGGGCCTCTCAGTGCTGTGGTCTCTCCCATTGTGGAGCACAGGCTCCAGACGTGCAGGCTCAGTGGCCATGGCTCACGGGCCCAGCCACTCCAAGGGCCTCTCCAAGTGAGAGGCCCGTGTACCGAAAAAAAAAAAAAAAAAAAAGGCATTGTATGAATTATTACTTAGCAGTGGACACTCATGGATTAATTCAATACAATTAGTTAAGTGTCATGTGTCAGTAACAGTGCTGGCTGCTGGAGATTCAATACCCTGGTGAGGTTAGATGATAAGATCAGTTTAAATAGACGTGGTATTGCCAAACTGTATTATGATCCACCTTCACAGCAGAGTGTAACAGCCAGTGGAAATAGCAACAGGGAGAACGTTTCAATTAAATATAAAAGTAGCTGTTTTTGAGAAGCACCTAGAAATAGGAGTCCCATGTAGAGGTAGTAAATTATATTATTGAATAAAGAAAAAAAATTAATTCATAGTCAAAGCACTGGGGCTGTGCGGGGTAGGTAACATAAGGACTAGGTAATAAAAACTTTCAACTCCAGGATCCAGTCGCCATGAGAGACTACAGTGAAAGCTGATAGGAGCACCCTTGATATTTTAGTGAATTAAAAGCAAAGGAGTTGCATTTTGATTTTTGTTGGTCAGGCATGAGACTGAGTTACATAGGGGAGAAAACCTTGAATTAAATAGACTTAGAATCCTTAATTTGCTTGTCCTTTTGACAAGTGGCTATTATTCTGAGTGTTGGCTTCCTCATGCATATAATGTAGACTAATGTTCTCAAATTTTAGGGTGAATTGTAAATACATGGTGAGCTTGTAACGATGCCACTTACGTGTCTGCTGTCAGTGGTTTTCACACTTTGAGAAATGTTGACCTTAATAAATTATTGATTTGAGAGGTCACTAATAATAAATATTAAATACACAGTATTTTAACGAATGTTAAAATCATAAGTGTCCTTATCAGTATATCAGTAACTTCTCAGAAAGCTGCTGTACAATTCCTACACTTCTGAACTTCAAGAGCTGAGGTTTGCCTCAGAGGCCATGCTTATCATAAGATATCATCTTGGGTTCATTCCACATACTGTATATTTTCTGCAATCTGGTGGGGCCATTTAGAAAATGGCCTTTGGATTCTCTGGTAGTTTTTATTGAAAACAGACTTAGAAAACTTGAAATGGATCATGGAGAGCTCAGGGGCATATTGAATTTTCAGTTTGGGATATGTTTAAATTACTTTAAAATGACTGGTTATTTTCAGCAGCTTTTCTTAAAGGATAATATTGGAGTCACATAGAGAAAATAAGGGCTATACCCGATCCATCCCATTTTCCTGCAGCTTGAAACTGTGCTTCATATTGTTTAACAGAATGGTAAGAATTAAAGAAATTGCGCATTTTATTTTAATTTTCATTTAGGGGTTAAGACTTAGTGATCAATGTAAACATGTCTTCAACTCCTAAATGTAGCCAATATTCATTTTGTCATAATGGGCTGAGGGAAAGGAAAGAAAAAATGGCCCTGGGAGGCTTTGCTCGGTTTCCTGCAGTTTTGTTCACATGCACATTCCTTCCCCGGGGAGTTAGTCCACAGCAAGTCATTGCCTAGGGACAGTAACAAAAGAAAAATGTGTAAAAGTGAAGTCCTGGAGCAAAGAGAAAATTATGTCAGGGCTTACAAATTAAACGTGATTTTCTTGTGAAGCCCTCATTTGCCCTATTCCCAGTAGTTATCATGTGTGTCACCATTGCAGGCTTTGAATTTTTTTTTTTTTTTTTTTTTTTTTTTTTTTTTTTGCAGTATGCGGGCCTGTCACTGTTGTGGCCTCTCCCGTTGCGGAGCACAGGCTCCGGATGCGCAGGCTCAGCGGCCATGGCTCACAGGGCCCAGCCGCTCCGGGGCATGTGGGATCTTCCCGGACCGGGGCACTAACCCGTGTCCCCTGCATCGGCAGGCGGACTTTCAACCACTGCGCTACCAGGGAAGCCCAGGCTTTGAATTCTTCACATAAGCATTTTAATTTTTTCTAAGCCAATTTGATCCAGAGAACACACTTAGAAACATCGCTCTGGCTGCATTACATCAAACAATCTGAAGAGGTTACTTCATATAAAACCTTTCCGTTACCGTGGTATTTTTTTAAAAGGAAGCAGTCGTGCCTCTAAATGTTGCAGAGGTGGTAAGTAGTTTTCACATTTTTGAAAACCAGTTGGCTGTTTTGCCTATTAGATAGCTATCCTGTATAATACCTGACCTTGGAGCATGTGATAATGTGACACATTTTATTTTCTTACCATAAATCTTGTGGACATCTAAAGATTGGGGGTCAATTTGTTGATATGGAGAATATGAAGAGAAGCTATGCTAGGTAAGGAGCTCACCAAGTCAATGATATGCAAATGCAGATATCCATAATTCTGTGACCTACGCTAAGAAAATGTTAGCTCTTTCTTCTGGATCCTCGTAGGATTTGGATTATGCTTAGATTTAGCCTCTTTCACAGATGAATCTGCATTTCTGTTACTTGTGTAAGATGTATTTTGGGCAATAGATTATAAGCAATTTGAGAAAAGGAACAATAAAAACCTCTGTATTTCCTTCAGCACTTTGCAAAATACATTATCAGGAGCTTAATGATATTTGTCCAACAAAAATATACAATTTTCAGGATACATTGGACTGCATATTTCAATAAATGTAACTTGTTCACTGTATACATGAAGGAACTAAATTTCAGAGAGGGAGTGTGACTTGCCCAGAGATGCTGTCAGTTAGGGGACATCAGTTTCAGGAGGACTGACTCTTAGTCCAACACACTTACCATCAGCCACATCAACTGGAATGAGAAGCATTGCCTTAATTAGACATACTCTGTTTCAGTTAACTTCTTTTTCTCTTCTATTATTGAATTTCTGATTAAAAAAAATCAAAATAGTGATAAATCTGCACTTTCTAATAAGACAGCCATTTGGTACACAATGGTAATATTTCAGAAACATGGACTCAAAATATTGCCTTTCCAAGCAAATGGTTCTTAACTACATTTTTTTTACATCTTTATTCGTATATAATTGCTTTACAATGGTGTGTTAGTTTCTGATTTATAACAAAGTGAATCAGTTATACATATACATATGTTCCCATATCTCTTCCCTCTTGCATCTCCCTCCCTCCCACCCTCCCTATCCCACCTCTCTAGGTGGTCACAAAGCACTGAGCTGATCTCCCTGTGCTATGCGGCTGCTTCCTACTAGCTATCTATTTTACGTTTGGTAGTGTATATATGTCCATGCCACACTCTCGCTTTGTCACAGCTTACCCTTCCCCCTCCCCATAACCTCAAGTCCATTCTCTAGTAGGTCTATGTCTTTATTCCTGTCTTACCCCTAGGTTCTTCATGACATTTTTTTTCCCTTAGATTCCATACATGTGTGTTAGCATACGGTATTTGTCTCTCTCTTTCTGACTTACTTCACTCTGTATGACAGACTCTAGGTCCATCCACCTCACTACAAATAACTCAATTTCGTTTCTTTTTATGGCTGAGTAATATTCCATTGTATATATGTGCCACATCTTCTTTATGCATTCATCTGATGATGGGCACTTAGGTTGTTTCCATCTCCTGGCTATTGTAAATAGAGCTGCAATGAACATTTTGGTACATGACTCTTTTTGAATTTTGGTTTTCTCAGGGTATATGCCCAGTAGTGGGATTGCTGGGTCATATGGTAATTCTATTTGTAGTTTTTTAAGGAACCTCCATACTGTTTTCCACAGTGGCTGAACCAATTCACATTTCTACCAGCAGTGCAAGAGTGTTCCCTTTTCTCCACACCCTCTCCAGCATTTATTGTTTCTAGATTTTTTGATGATGACCATTCTGACTGGTGTGAGATGATATCTCATTGTAGTTTTGATTTTCATTTCTCTAATGATTAATGATGTTGAGCATTCTTTCATGTGTTTGTTGGCGGTCTGTATATCTTCTTTGGAGAAATGTCTGTTTAGGTCTTCTGCCCATTTTTGGATTGGGTTGTTTGTTTTTTTGTTATTGAGCTGCATGAGCTGCTTGTAAATTTTGGAGATTAATCCTTTGTCAGTTGCTTTATTTGCAAATATTTTCTCCCATTCTGAGGGTTGTCTTTTGGTCTTGTTTATGGTTTCCTTTGCTGTGCAAAAGCTTTCAAGTTTCATTAGGTCCCATTTGTTTATTTTTGTTACATGTTTTTTTAAATGAAAATAATGCTTGTTTCTTAGTCTCCAACCTCTCTTGATTCCTAGTTAATGCTATATGTTTGCCTTGTAGCACTGCCTTATGTGCATCCTGCAAATTTTGATATGTTATTTTCATTTAACTCTAAATATTTTCTAATTTTCCTTATGATTTATTTGACCCATGGTATACTTAGAAGAGTGTTGTTTAATTTCCACCTATGTGGCCTTTTCCAGATATTTTTCCATTTTTAAGTTCTAACTTGATTCTGTTGTGGTAAAAGAACATATTTGTGTGACTTCAGTTGCTTAACACATTGTAACTGTTTTGTGGCACAGAATAAGATATAGTTTATCTTGGTAAATGTTTTATGTGAAGGTGAAAAAATGCATATTTTGCTATTGATGGTTGGAGTATTCTGTAAATATCAATTAGATAAATGTGGTTGATCATATTGTTCAAACTTTCTACGCTCTTACTGATTTTCTTTCTATTCTAAAAATTACTGAGTGTAATGTTTAAATCTCCAAATATAATTGTGCATATTTCTATTTAATTTCTCAGTTTCCATTTGAATATTGAAGTTTTGTTAAATACATAAACATATTCTCTTGATGGACTGACCCTTTGATCACTGTAAGATGAAACTTTTATTTTCGGTAGTATTCTTTGTCTAATACTGGTATGTCTGATATTACTGTAGCCACTTCTCGCCTTTTTTTTTGACAGCTTGCAAGCATGATATATATTTCTCATACATTTACATTTACTTCAGGTATCTTTTAAGGTTGGTTTATTATAGTTAACATATAGTTGGCTCTTGTTTCTTATTAAATCAAATTGGTCACGTCCACTTGTTTTCAAGTTGTTTTTATAGAAATTTCTGATGTCTCAGTTTATTTTAGGGTCCTTCTCAGTATATGTTTCAGACAACTCCCAGAAAAATGTTAGGTGCATCCACAGTTAGTTGAACTAACACAGTGGATCCAGGACCCAGACTCTTATTAAATTCACTCATATTTGTAAATATTTCTCAGTCTGATGCTATGTTCTCTTCTTGTTTAACAGAGCTAGAATATATCACACCATATATTCCCCAGATAAATTAGTAAGCTCTTGTAATTTATTTTTCACATTAATCTCTCTATTCTTGGGTCAGACTTTGAATTATTTCCCCACTTGAGAAAGGCTAGTATTACAGTACAGTAATAATCTGGAGGAAGTGAGGGTAGTGATCTTGAGGAATGAAGAAAATCGCTGTTTTTCAGTTGGTTACCTGCTTCAGGTGATCCTTAAATAAGGCAGGACCAGCCTCATTACACAAAATAGGATGGTTACTTCTGCTGGCAACCATCAGAGAATTTCATTCATAATATTCAAATTTACTCAGTTTTCTTCAATTTCAATGTTCAGAATCTTACTGTTTCCTTATATTTCCCCAACTTTCAAATGAGGCATTCGGTGATGTTATTAATTTAACTTATTGTAGTACAACAACATGTAGAATCCAACGATAATGTTCAGCTGACTTTTTTCAGATACATCATCCTGTATGGCTACAGGAGATCAGCATTCTTTTTAGCCTGGTCATAAAATCTCTGATTTTTTTCACCATGCCTTCTGAGCAGTGAATTAAACTCAGATTTGTATTTTCTTTTAAGATCCCAGTGATGTCAGAATTAGCAATTCGGCCACCAATCCTGCCCTAATTCTTATATTTATTTTGGCTTCATAAAAGATCGGCAGACTCAGTACCACCTGTCACAAAGACTTGCCTTCATTATTCATTTTATTCGAGATCATCATAGGCTGATTATTTGAGTGACCATTTACCACTCTTTTGCCATATCATGAAGATGACCAATTGTATCCATATTCTACCAATGCCGATATCTTAACCAAACAGGTTTAACTGGTCAAATAACTGATCTCCTATTTTCATCTTTGTGGGTCTGCAGTTCTGCTTTCAAATACTGTATCAGTTAGGATTGAAAGAATAAAACAGAAACCACTAAAGTCATTTTAAAAAGGAATAGGAACAAGAAGAAATTTGAAATAAAAAGAATTATACCCTATCGAAACCATTAAAAGTTTAGAATTGTTCCATTCTGGACTCCTTAGGACAGTACCCATGAAAACACAGAACTGGCTCTGCAGACCTGGACACTTTGTCACTGCCACAGTCTTTACCCAGAAATTCTTTGGGTCCCTCTCATTTCTTCTGGCTTCTCCTCAAATGTAGCTATATCAGTGAAGCCATCTCTGACCACCCAGTATAACAACCCACCCAACATATTTCATATGCTATTATATTGTGTTATTTTCTCTATAGTAATTCTCATCTGACATTTATTTAATTGTACGTTTCTTGACTGTTTCTTCCAGTAGAATATCATTCTATAATGGGAGACTTTTGTTCACTGATATATCTTCCTACTTAGAATTGTGTGTATCATATTGTAGGTTCATAATATCTGGAGTGAATAGATGAATGGATGGATAAATGAAAATGTGTTCCTTTATCCATGGTCTTCCTCCTACCTTCCCCTCTACATCTTCCCAATTTCTAAGCATAATTAAACATTCAGCTTACATCAGACATCCTCATGGCTTCTTCACACAATTTCCCTCCTTCCAGAAATCCTAGTTGCTTTTGTAGTCCATACCAGATTATTTAGGATTCTGCCATATATTTAATACATGCAAACACTATTAAAACCTTACAAGATTTGTGGGGGCAAAGACTATCTCTTTGATTTATCTTAACATTCTGAGAACCCTATGTTTGAATGAGCATAGTTCAATGCCAAATAATATATAAATCGAGCAAGTGTGCCCTATTTTTCAAGGGGTTTGGCTATGTTATCATGCCAACAATAAACACTTTTGATTACTTACCATATGCCAGCTCTAGTTCTCCAAGCCTTATATTTACTATCCTATACAACCATGACAAGGTAAAATAATTTTATGTATGGGGCAATTTATTGTCAAGAATTTATATGACTTTGCTGCCATTAATACACATGGTATGTTGGGAGAAAGGGAACCAGACCTGGCTTTGCTGCTAATGAGTATTTGAAGCGAATTACTTCTCTGCCCTGGTCAGAGTTTCCTTGCATGCCAGCTGAAGGAATTGACAGGATTATCTCTAAGGCCCCTTCCTGTTCTAATAATCTATAAATCTGTGACTTAGAAAAATTGAAGCAATTCAAGGATGCTATTTACAAAAGTATAAAAAGTAGAATGTTAAGGAGGATAATTCCTCTGAGGAAATCAGAGATCCCCCAGGCTTCCCTAGCTCCATTGTCCACAGTTCCACGACTCTCAGATTCACTCTCAGTTTTCACGACCTTCATAGTTTAAATAAATTATCTCATAACTGGATATATATTCGAAAATGAAAGCTTAAAAATCGTTCCTAAATCACAGACTGAAAATCTCTCTCTGAAGGAAATTTTTGTCTGTCTAAAAATTAGAGACTAAATAAAATAATATTACTAGGAAGAAATCTTGTTTATTAAACTTCATTGATGAATGTAAGAGTTGGGGTCCTGACAGAAAAGAGGTCACACTCAAAGATTTGATGTAGGGCAGCTTGCTGAGGTATAAACGGGGTAAAGAATCGAACCAAAAAATGTGAGGCAGCCATAGGTGAACCCTATCAAGAAATTGTTACCTCGTCTAGGCTTAAAAAGCAAGAGGAGGAAGTAAGGGCAATGAACATAAACCATGGGAGAGGTGCCATCTCACAGACGTGGTACCTTAGAACATAGCCATTGTCAGACCCACAGCGAGGCAGGCAGACAGTGGCAGTAGCAGGTGTGAGTATCAATATCCCAACTTTTTCCCAGCCCTAAACTCCCGAACCCCGTCATTGTCATCCTTTGGCCAACCAAGGGATATAGATGCTGTCTGTGGAGATACGTCTCCTAGATTACAGAGTGGGATAAAGAAGGTGTTGAAAATGGGTGAGGTAACACAAGATCAGATTATCAAATCAGATTCACACAAATCAGATTGTATCTGGTGTTAGATTTTCCTGATGTTTGCATCAGGAGACTTAGTCTAAACAGGAAAATGTCTGGCACATTCAGGGACATCCTAGGTTCTTCTTTATTAATGAAATAACCTGGGTAACTTTTAGTTTATGGAGCATCTCTGTTCTATACCTCAGATGGTCACTATTTTTTATGACACTGCTAAGGATGCCAAGCCCCATAAATCCATGTACCCCAGGTTTGTTTCCCATAAACAATTGTAATTAGGGACATCCTGCTAAGATAATTTCATAGATATGCACTCTCCTCCTAGAAAATATCATTCTGTTTAGCAGAAGGTCTTATACTCTTGAAAAGAGATTAGAATTGTGCACATTCCTTCTTTCTTTACCTGGGAGTGTCTCTTTGATAAGGAGGAGAGTATTGGAGAGATGGCATATATGTTTTTATACTGCTAGATGAATTTAAATTTAAAAGTGAGGCACCTTCAGTAATTTTCATAGAGGATAATGGGTAAAAGGAATTAAAAATTAACATAAAGCATAGCTGCTTCATTGGTAGCTACGAGGAGGCAGACTTAATGCTGCTTTTTTCTACCACCCATTTCATATTAAGCTTACCCATTCCCAACAGCTCAGCATATTTTTTATTTGTTTTCTCTGCTAGGAAACCCAGATCTTCACTGGACGCATATCCTTACATGATCCTGTTTCCCTATGTACAAGTCTGTCAAGGCTGCCATCACAAAATTGCATAGACTGGGTGGCTTAAGCAACACATTTATTTTTTCACAGTTCTGGAGGCTAGAAATCCAAGATCAAGGTTCTGAGGGATTCATTTCTTAGTAAGGACTCTCTTCTTGGCTGGCAGATGGTCAGCAGTACACAGGGGAAGCTCTGCTCATAATGTTGAAGGAGGTATTCTGAACATGTCCATCCACACAAACACAATACTGTTTTTTCATATCTGCTACTATCTCATTAACCAAAACAAGTCAAAAGGGCATGTTTCAAGCTAAACAGGGAATGCACACACTTCCCATCATGAAGCCAGACCAGCCACTTGGTTGAGCCCATTAACTGTTAGGATGGAATATGTTTTCCATAGAGTGTATTTATTTTGGGGAGTACTGAGTTAAGAATTTTATGCAGGAATTTATCACATTTCCCAAGTCTAAATGAATGAGCTCTCTTTCTGTCTGAAAATTACAATTCCAAAGCTCATCCTGTCCCACACCATATGTGTGTGTGTGTGTGTGTGTAGCCATAGTTCTCATCATGGTATTATCATACCAGAGCTAATCTGCCATATTGCTCTAACCTGACATTCACCTGACACAAGTGCCAGCTGTCAATGCCTACTACTCCAGGATTTATTTCACAAGGTTATGAGATCTTGTCCCTACTACTTTCTGTTCTCTTTTACCACAGTGGAAATATCTACTCTTCATTTGCTATGCGTCTCCCTCTCTCTGTCTTTCTAACCTTTTTCTCTCATTTACATCTTGTTCTCTTCATAATTATTTCTACCCTTGTGTTTTGGAATATTGATTCCATAAGATGTGAGGTATTATCTCATTAGCTTAAAACAATTATTATTTATTGAGAATTTGTTAATAAATTAGTCCCCTGAGGACAAAGGTAGTTTTTTAGACATTCATGGATGAATGAGTAATTTCATATATATTATGTGATCCTTGCTGGTTAATGAGGTTTTATTTATTGTGCAATTTTCATTTGCTGGGTGGGTTTTATATAGTTTGAAGACATTTATATTGCATTAATTATATCATTTAATTGTATATATTACATTGGAATGTTGATGTACTTAAGAAACCTGAAATTTATAGGCAGCAAAGGAATTGTACGTGGTCAAAAGATTGCAAGTGGCACAAATGTTATCTGAAGACAGAATTTATTATTCCAAGTACCCTGTTTCTTTTAAGTAGCTTAGCTGCCATAGAGTTGACTAATGTTCCCCTAGATTTTGCATGTAATAAAACTTTATATATTTTAAAAGTTTGTTTGAAAGATACTTTAATTCTATTTCTATACTGATTTGAAAATTTAGAGCACAATCTTGCAACCAATGAACTTTGTTCCATTGTGATTGAGGGTCATGTCAGAATGAAGCCATTAATCACTATAGTTCCACACAGAGGAGCCTAAAATTGCTAGAGAGTGAAGGTTTAATAAGTGGGAGATCCTATAAATGTCACTCTGGTTGTGAACCAATGAAGAGACAGGTAATAATTCAATAGTGTATTTTAAAAACTATATGTAGCCTGACTTTAAGAAATACATTCGTTTTGGGAATGATTTTTATGGAACCAATTTCTTTGAAAATTGCAGCTGAGAAAACGGTATGTGTGTGACACTAATTTATCCATTTTTAACTGGAAACCATAAAAACAAATGTTATTTGGAAGGAAGACATTAAGAGAAAACTCTTCTTCAGAATAACTCAGCCTACATTTGATAGGTAATTGAGGGGTTATCTCTTTGAATAAATCAAGAAAAATATGAATAAAATTTTTTGACTCTAATTTCAAACCTTATTTTTATTTAAGTTAAAAAAAAAAAGGAAAAATACTCATGGCTCATGCTCTGCAGATTAAACACATCACTGGCTGAAGACGTATGGCGTAGCACCCACTAAAAATGGTAGAAAAGCATTACCATAATTGAAAGTGTTTTTTTCCTGTGGGATATGAGAGATTAATGTTGCTATAGCCGAACTCAGCAAATTTCTTAACTCCGTGGTCCTCAGTTTCCTTGACAATAAAAGTAATCAGTTGTTTGAATTAATATGTAAGATGCCTTCTAGCTCTGAGAAGTTGTGACTATTTAGACAACCTAATTTTATTATTAGTGACAAGTAGCTTTTTCTCTGGCAAAATCCTTATTGGTTATTAAAAATAAAATGTTAATATTATACTGCTCCTTGGCCTAAATCATTTTCCTCATAAAGAGAATATTCAGGCAGGTCTCCTTTAAAATAGAAAAAAATAATTGGATACTTTGTATATATATGTGTGTGTGTGTGTGTGTTATTATTCTTCAGGGGACTGTTATGAACGTCAAGTAGTTTGTTTTAAATAGGACTACATCAGTTTATTCTTCTTCAACAAGAAGCTAAATCTTTTAAAAGGCTCTTTGCCCTGTGGCTCATATACCATAAGCCATTAATAATAAAGTGGAGTCAAGAGAAACTTTGGTAAGGCAACTCCGACATTAATTAGGGACTGTTACTGATATCCAAATTGCATATTATTCCACCAAACTGCTGTGAAAATGGCATCCTATGGTTTTAGATAATATTTACATATCTGAAATACATTCATGAGCACTGCTTTTCCAATAAAGCAAGCTATAAGTGTTTTATTGAAACTAAACTATAGAATCCCAGAGGTTTTCTATTCTAGTGCTCAAAAAATTTAACTGAATGAATGTAACAACTCATTTTTGAAAGATAAAAGAATACTGCATAACCATAAACTATTTCTTGATTTTTAAGGTAGAATTAGTCTTCATATTTTCCTCCCTAATCCATGGTTTGTTTTTTTAATTTTTTGTAATTTCTACAGAGATAATTCTCCTTTAATGGGAAAGTACATACTATGAAAAATAGTGTCTTAAAGATAAGCAAATTATCTGGTTCTTTAGTGCAGGCAGTGGCTGAGATTGAAGCAAGTGACATACTTTCTTCCTTCTAGGAATGGAATATGAAGTATTTATAGAGAATAGTGGGTAAATGTGCTTCTTAGAAGTGAGAGCTTAGAAATGGTTGTAGAACAGAAACTCAAGACTTTGAATTTTCATGAATTGAAGTTGTCACGTAAAACAAGTGTATTTGGAAGAACACTCAAGTTAGCCTTCTACCTATCTTCAACACAGAGCTCCGTTTTTTGCATTCTGCAGCTGCTCTGTTTAGTTCTAGAATCCTTGGGTCTATCCTGACCTTTCAGGCAGTCATAACCAAATAGATTATCAGTGATGTATATGCTTAATATATTCAGTTTCACCCTAAAAACAAAATATATTGCTGATTGCATGTTAACTTTAGAAAGGTTTTTGGTGTCTCACATTTAGACAAACCAGGCCAGAGGTATAGGGAACTTTAAGCTTAATTATAAAAGGCCAGTAGTCTTTGTGTTCATCTGGGAGTTTAAGGGTAAGTAGTATCACATAGAGGGGAGTTTAAGCTGGATATGGAAGGACAACTAGGAACAACTCTCTCTGAAATAGTTTGACATCCTGGCAATGGAACGTTATGTACCGTGGGACTTGTGCATAAATATATACTATGTTTCTGGAATGGTGAGTAGTTTAGAGAAATTAATTATCCACTCCGTGCACTCACAGAAATATTCTGTCTCTCTGTCTCCCTCCTTCCCTCCGTCTTCCTCTCTTTTCCTCCTTTCTCTTCCCTCCTTTCTCTCACCACATTTAAGTAGGTATGGGATTAAGACTCTGCTAGGCTGCTGACTAGATTTGTTTCTTCCAAATTAGCATACAACATTATTATTATTTCTATATATGAAGTGACTGAACTATAGGACAGTGATGAATAAAATAACTTTTATGGGCTTCCCTGGTGGCGTAGTGGTTGAGAGTCTGCCTGCCGATTCAGGGGACACGGGTTCGTGCCCCGGTCCGGGAAGATCCCACATGCCGCGGAGCGGCTGGGCCCGTGAGCCATGGCCGCTGGGCCTGCGCGTCCGGAGCCTGTGCTCCGCAACGGGAGAGGCCACAGCAGTGAGAGGCCTGCGTACCGCAAAATAAATAAATAAATAAATAAATAAATAATAACTTTTATTTAAGACTTTGCACCCTGGAGCAAATGGGTTATTCTTACCCCACTCTAAAAATTTCCACATTTAAAAGTTTTTTGTTTTGTACTTTTTCTTTGTGTTTTTTATCCCTCTTATGTTGCTATTAGTTATATTCCAAAGACAATATTTTTCCAGTGTACATTCCTGACATAAAACTAAGTCAAATCCTGGCTCAATTGCTAATCAGCTGTAAGATTTTAGGGAACTCTGTTAACCTCTTTGGGCTTCAGTATCCTCATCTGTATAAGTAGGACATTAACTCTAAAGTTTACTTTAGGTCTCAGTTCTATTCTGTAGCTGCATAAATGTGAGTGATGATTACCTCTGTTTTCTATTTATAATAAATTGGCAGTCAAGTAAAATGCTAGTACACATCCATTATTGAAATGTAAGGTAGTAGAATTTAAGAGATTTGTTACCACTTCTTGCATTCCCCTCTTGACATCATGTTAACATCTTTGAATATTAATGAAAATTTGAGTTCATGTTAAGACAGGTTATTATTTCACCTCATGGAACTATTGTAATGACAACAACTTTGAAGGAAGAAACAGTTGTTTCTTGAAAAGCTTGAGTTTACAAGTATTTAACATAAATTCGAAATAAATCTTCTCCACTCTAAAAGGTAGGTGATATTACCCTCTTGAAATTTAGGAAAGTGTATTTTAAATTTCTTTCCTGAATCTCAAGGAACTGAAAGATATGTTTTGAACCCACTTCTGTATGGTGGCAAAGTTGGCCCATTTCATGCCACTCATCTATGAAGTAAGAGTCGATTATGAATTGTTTTTGGTTCCTTCGGGCAGTTATGCTTTGAAAGCCCTTCTGTTAGCCATTATTTTTTGGATAACTTACTTCTTTGTGTCTCATTTTCTTCATCTGTAAAAAGGAATATAAATTATATAATCATTATATAATTCACTTCTGCTTACTTAAATCTAAGGCACTAAGGTGTTTTAGATTTGGATAATCAGAGAGGAAGAGGAAGGACGTTCTGGGCAAGGAAAACAGATACAATCAAAAGCCTGGGAGAGGCCATTATTATTTGGATACATTACTTGTGTCTCATTTTCTTCATCTGCACAAAGAAATATAAATTACATAATCATTATATAATTAACTTACAGAGTTTTTGATATATAAAGGGTATAGATATTACTGTGGGGTCCTGGAATTGATTTTAGGATAGTATGGCCGGGAAGTTCCAGTCTTCCATCTTGGAGAAAAAAAGATATGATTGTGGGCAAGAATTACTGACTGTAAATCTGGCACACTCAGTCAGCAGGGCTTGAGCTTGAGAGCAAGACTAAGTACTTAAGCAGTGATGAGAGTTACTGAAGTCCATCTAATCTGTGTTCTGTTCATTCATTCATTCAACAACCAAATTCCTTTATACCTTCTGGGGAGAAGGTCCATTGGCTTCAGCACATTCTCAGTGGGGCTTTATAACTCCAAATTCATGTAGTGTTTAAGTCAGTTATCTAATTTTTTTCCCAAATGGTTAGTCAATTTTCTCAACACTATTTATTCAACAGTGAAATTGTGGTAGGCTAAGAAATTGCCCCCAATAAGGAAAGTTGGGGAGATCACCAAAGGAGAGTTGCTCAGGCCCTCAGGTTTTCTCAAAACCAGCACCTGCAAAGAGAGGGCTTTTACTGAAAACTCCTGGGCTGAGCAGACCCCATCTTGGAGGAAGTAGTGTGGGACCTCCTGGCCAAACTATCCTGAAAACAGTTGTTGGACCCCACAGTAATATCTATACCCTGTGGGGTCCCATTCATAAGTTTTTTACTTACATGGTCTAAGCAAGCTCAATGATGCAAAACCTGGTAGCCAGCAGTAAGGATTCACTCAAAGTCACTGCCATTAACCATGAAGCCATAAAGGCTTCCAGGAGACAGTATCCTTGAACCCAACCCTGCAATGTTTTACGGTCTAAGCAAACTCAACAATGCAAGAAATTGTAGTGAACAGTAAGGATAGTAATGATAAAATAAATCAGCCTCCACTGACACATGAATGCCTAGGAATATTAGCTAAATTTCTGTACAAAAAATCTTCTCCTCACAAAATTAACTCATTTTATATATCAAAAACTCTAAGATTTAAAAAATTTATATTTTCGTGAGACAAAACAATTGTTTCCACAGTATCTATGGTTCTTGTTACTTAATGCTGTGTTTCACATTCTGTCACGTTTGATGGGCCATTGTTTCTTCTGTTCTTTCAAGGTTAGGAAATTCACTATTTGTGGTTTTGGAAATGAGCTCATGAGTAATGATACACTATTTCTTATCTTGACTTTGTGCAAAAGGGATGGCCTAAGAATGAAGGACAACCATAAGACATGCAGTGGTTCAGAGAAGGGGACTAAATAACTAAAGGTGAATTAAGAGGCATTTTCCCTCTCTGCTAGTGAACATGACCTTACATGAGTCTCAAAAATAATTTTGAACCTAATGCTCACTTGTGACTGAATTCTCTGTATGGTTAAAAGAAATAGTTCTCGGTCATGAGATATGCGACATCTTTGCTAGTCAGTGAAGATGATCTCTATCCCCAGGTAAAATAGTTGAGGGGAATGGTGGTTTTGACATAATTGTTATAAAAATGATTATAGACATGGTAGAGGTTTATATTAAGTGATGTGGCATTATAGTAGGAAGGAAAAACAAGCACAGAGAAGTCTACACAAGTGAGGATAGTAGTTTGAACTGAGTCTTAAAGTTGCATTAGGCTTATCAGGCAGAGGATAATGAACTATTTTAGAAGATGTAAATCAGTATAGGACAAGGCAAAGGTGAATGCGCCTTATATCCTGTGGACTTATATTGGCTTCAGACATGTAGAAGCCATGTTAATTTTTCTCATGACACTACTAGGCTATGTCTCTAATTTTTCACTCTTTTCTGTCTATACATGCCACATTAGCTGTTGAACTAAAAAGATGAGACTTTTAAAAACCTGGGTATGCATATAAAGTATAAACCAGGAACATGTTACGGTTAGATGCTAGGAAATCATAGGATTTCTTAACTAATATATTGGAAAAAATTTCCCTTTTCTGTGATTTTAATCTGTCTAAAATAACCGTAAATGATGTTTGAATTTTATAGATTGTGTTTTGCTTTGGAAACATTTTATTGCCAGAGAACTCCAAGATGTATATTTCAATATAGAAGAAAAAGGCAGCAGATCCATGCACATTACAACTACGTAGGTGTAATATTTGGAAACGGAGTTTAAAGATCAGCTTTTTTTTTTAACTGAATTTTCAACTAACAGAATCCAGTGAAACAGATAAATTAGAAAATACAGGTTTATTCTATATAGCCTATTATAATTTAATTTTGTGAATGATTATTTGGATTAATAGCCTAGAGCAGAGTTTTAGGACGTTCTGATATTCAGATGCGCCTTCCTTTTTTTTTTTTTTTTCCTTTCTAATCAACTGCCAGAAATGCAGTCTTTCCAGGAAAATAAGGTTTTAGCTGATGCCCAAAGCAGTCAACAAACATTTTAGAAGAAAATATAACCTTTCATAGTTCAGACTGTAAATTATCATATAACCTGTGCTGAATTAAATAATTATATGTTTAATTACATCTCATTTTAGAAGTGTATGTGAGGTAGGTTCTCCTTCCATTAAAACTTTCAAATATCCAACATATTAAAAATAGGATATTTAAAGAATTTATCGCTTAGTTCAAGGTAGATATTGAAAAGGTTAGTATTCCTTTCTTTCTCCACCGCTCACCTCTAAAAAGTGAAAGTGTTTAGGCTGATCTCTGTTCCGTTCCTGTAGCCATGAAAATATTTGTACATGTGTGTTCTTTAATGATGATTGGTAACTCATGATGTAATGCTATGTGTGATACTTTTTGCTTTCTGCCAGAAACAGCCTGTCACCTAGCAAGGGTTTAATGACTAGCTCCTCGATTTTTAAATCATGACAGAATTTCCAAAATGGTTTCTGCATTTAACTAATTGGGTCATTAACATTTTGTACAAAATTAATTGCCATGTGATCGTTTTGTTCTTTGGCTTCCTTCTGTACTAAGTCCCCAACCAAATGTTATTGGACACATGATTTTTGATTTCTTCATTAAAGATTTTATTTTGTGATCATGTGCCTAAATTTTTAACGTGTGGTTGTTTCCTCTACAATCATTTAATAGAATTCTTAAGATTTTTTGGTCATGTCGAGGTTTTGCTTTTTTTTTAAAAGAAAATTATATATAGCTGACCTTCTGTAGAGAGTTTTTTACATAATCTCCTGATACATAAAGTATTAGTGCAAATTAAAATTGTAAGGGCCTCGTTTAGCTATCCAGATGTTTTCATTAAGCTTGAAAATATCTTCCTTCTGTTGAAGGCATTAATGAGTTATGATGTAAAATTCATAACAACTGCATTTTTCTTGCTCTGACTTAAGAATCTGATATAAAGGATTAAGGAGAATTTGGTGTAAGTGCATTTAATATTTCAAAGATATTTCCTTTGAGGGTTGGATAGATTTTAATGTGTTTTCAAAATCTTGGTCAATGTTAGTTTGTCCGAAATGGAGATTTCCTTTTGAGATATTGACAAAAGTTGAGGCTATGGGACAGACTTTGAAATGCAGTAAGTTCACTGCCGTGATGCCTCTTGGAAGAGAGTAATTCTCTTCTCCCCTCCAACTTTAGCCTTAACATTTAATCTATCGGGTTATTATTTTGGGTATTTCTTTATATCCCCAACCCAGGCTCTGAAACAAAGCTGTGCATTTAATAGGCTTACTTAGTAGTATGTGGAATTGCCACTTGGAACAATTCTTGGCAGTTTCCTTTGAAAATTTTCATATCGTCTTGGAACTGTGTCTACATACCAACTCAGTGCACAGGAGAAGCTCTTAGGAAGCAAGTCTGAGTGAGAAAATCATGGGCTACTGAACTGGAAGACCTAGACATTAATCTTTGAGCTACTATGCACTTGTATAAAATCAGCACGTCAGACCAGATTTCTTGAACTTCCTTTTCCTCATCTCTAAAATCAAGATGATACTACTTACCTCATGGGTTACAGTGAAGATTAAGAAAGTATATATATATATAAAATGGTTGACACTTAGGCGGTACTCACTGTGTGTCAGGTATCATGTTAAACACAGTAAAACACCACAATCCTGTGAGTCAGGTACTGAAACCCCAGGTTATAGTGAGGAAACTGAAGCACAGGATGGAAGTAAATTGCCCAAGGACACACAGCTGGTAAATCAGGCTCCAGATCTGCGTCCTTAACTAGGCTTCAGTGCAAAATATATGGTCCAAAGTATGTGATCAATAAATAGTAGACTCTCTCTTCTCCATCTTCTCAACTCACACAGAAGGATGCTTATGAATGGTCATCCACAGTCCACTGCATCTGTTCATTGCAGGCTGTGGTGTAAATATCTCTCCTTTAGTATTTTCTCTCTGGTGATTGATTTTTATCTCATTTTTGGCATATTCTACCTCCATTTTGTGGTTGTTGTTGTTACTCCTGATAGGAGCTTTAGGTGTTTATTTAATAATCTATGTCTTTATTTATTTTGGTAATATTGTTTTTTCTTGGCTTCATGGCAAAACCTCTTCAGTTTTCTCTCTGACAGTTTTATACTCAGCCATTGTCGTTTTCTCCTCAGCCTCTGCCAAACACTAAGTATCGAAAGGCTCCTTCCTACTCCTGTCTTATACGCTCTGTCCTTCCTTACGTATTTATTCATCTTAAATCAGGAAAGCAAATATTTGTTCTCATAAGGACCCACATTATTAGAACTGGGAAACAGAATTGGGCAGGACTCAGGGTAGATCTAGAGACATGCTGCTTATGCCCTGTCCTTCATTTGTAACATGGTTTACATTTCACAGTGTCTTTAATTCTCACTAGTGTTCAGTCTTTTTTCCTTAGTCTGCTGATCATCTCCCTCTGCTTATTATTTGGAGTGTTTGCACATGGTTCCTCATAAAAACACATGATAGAGGGACTTTTTAACCTTAGGTGCCACTGCTAAGAGGTCCATTATTTTATTATTACATAGCTCAGATTCTCAAGCAACAAACCTTTATGGTGACGTTATTTGACCTCTGTCTCTATCTCTGGCTTCACTTTGACCCTCTGCTCCTATGTGCTGTCACACTGACTTTCTTTCTGTAACTGAAATGGGACTGGCTTATCTCCACCTCAGGTGTTTTGCACTGGCTGTTCTCTGCCTGGAGACTATTTTACAATATCTGTGTGTGGCTGGTGTCTGTGATAAACTCATGATTCTAGATGCAGTATTTAATCATCTTCATTGCTCAAGCTGTGATTGATTTTTGAAAGCAAGTTGTCAAAAAGAATGCAAAAAGATGCATAAGTTTTATTATTTATCACTGTTTTATGATTTTAAGTGCTTGAAGTTCTGATAATGAAAATAATAAAATTAGTTTAAATTTCCTTTTTATTTGAGAATAAGATCATAATATTTTCCCCTTGTTATTGCTTTCCAGAAGGAAGAAATAGTCATACCATTTTAATATGAATTCATCTTTTTAATTATCATTCAAAAATGCTATGGCATGATTCAAAAAAATTATTAAGTTACAGAGATGTCTCCTGATTACTTCTAAAATTTTCTATTTTTTATTTCTCTTGACTATATTCAGAAAATGCTTTTGTAAATTTTGAATTCAAAAGATATTTCTTATTTGAAGGAAATATAGCCACCCTGACAGGAATATCAGAATAGGCATAAATGTGTAGATTCCCAAAGTAGGGAAAATATTTCAGTGAGAAGTGTTCTAGCAGGTGTTTAACTTCTGCAGTGAGTCAATTAAAAACAGTTCGGAACAAATGCATTCTAGTGGAGACAGTATTGTGAGTCAGAAGTGTTTCCTGCTAATGGAAAAATGAATTTGAAGTAACCATATATAGATCTCAGTGTTTCCTAGGATGCCTCACATGGATGTGTTACATGCTGCACAACTAACTGGTAGTAGGGAATAGAATGTCTTCTACATCAAGTTGCATCAGAGCAGATATTTGCCTGCTATGAAATCCCCAATTTAATCTTCACGTATGTGCTCATTCCCTCTTTAAAAAAAATATAAAACACGTCATAGAATTTAGAATTTTAACAATTTTAAGTGTACAGTTCAGTGACATTAAGTACGTTCACGCTATTGTGTAACCATTACCATGGTTCGTCTTCAGAACTCATCATCTTGCAAAACTAAAACTCTACCCTTTAAACTACAGTAACTCCCCATTTCACTATTCTGTTTTTGGTTTATATGAGTTTTATTACTTTAGGTACCTCATATAAGTCAAATCATACAGTATTTGTCTCTTTGTGACTAGCTTATGTAACTCAACATAATATCCTCAGGGAGGTCCATCCATGTTATAGCATGTGTCAGAATTTCCTTTCATTTTTAAGGCTAAATAATACTCCAGTACTCCATTCTCCATTTTCTTTGTGTGTATGTATGTACATATATGTGTGTATGTGTGTGTGTGTGTATACACACACACACACGTACATACATATAATATTTTATTTATCCATTCATCTGTCGATGACCACTTGGGTTGTTTCCACCCCTTGGCTATTGTGAACATGGCTGTACAAATATCTCTTCAAGTCTCTGGTTTCAGTTCTTTTGGCTGTATATCCGGAAGTGGAATTGTTGGGTCATATGATAGTAATTTTTTTTATTTTTTGAGGAACTGCCATACTTTTTTTCATAGTGCCTTTGCCATTTTACATTCCCACCAGCAATGTACAAGGGTTCCATTTTCTCCAATCTTGCCAAAACTGGTTATTTTCTTTTTTCTCCCTCCCTCAGTCCCTCCCTTCCTTCCTATAGTAGCTGTTTTAAGGGGTGTGAAGTGGTATCTCATTGTGGTTTTATTTGTTTGTTTTAATTAATTTATTTGGCTGTGTCAGGTCTTAGTTGCAGTGTGCTGGCTCAACAGTTGTGGCGTGCAGGCTGCAGAGCTTGCGGGCTTAGTAGTTGCAGCGTGCGGGCTTAGTTGCCCCGTGGCATGTGGGATCTTAGTTCCCTGACCAAGAATTGAACCCATGTACCCTTCATTGGAAGGCGGATTCTTAACCACTGGACCACCAGGGAAGTCCCTCATTGTGGTTTTGATTTGTATTTTTCCTCATGATTATAATCTTTTATGTGCTTAGTAGTCATTTGTATCTTCTTTGGAAAAATGCTATTCAAGTCCTTTGCTTGCTTTTTAATTGGGTTGTTAGTGTTTTTGATTTTGAGTTGTATCCTCATTTAGTCTTTATAGCTTCCTTGATTATATTGTTGGGTTTATAATGTACATATATGTAATATATGAGAGCAAATATATAAATGATGGGTGACAGCAGAAATATATTGCTGCAAGTTTTCTATATTTTTCCTGAAGTAATTTGATATTGATATTAACTCTAAGAACTTTGTGAAAATTAAAGATATAGACTTATGATATTTTTATGAATAAAATTTTGTAAAAAATATCCACTGTGGCTAGGGAATTTTCTCTTCTTGTCTAGTCTGGAATCTTCTTTGTGAACTTCAGTCTTTGATTTTTTCTTCATCCTCTAAAGTATAATGTGTGTGTAAGACATTTTTAAGGATTGTGTTTCCTTACAGTACGTGCTGATAAATTCTCATTGATGCCTCTCTAGCTGTTTGCTTGATGCATATGATTTATCCTCAAACTGAGTATTCTGTTCTCTTTGCATTGAGTTGTAGTATTTCTGTAAATTGTGGCAAGAGGAAGGCTTATTTTATACTATCCCTGTTGATGTGAAGAATTACAAAATGAATTGTAACCTGTAAATAAGCCACTGCCCACCTACCTCTAAGCCCCAGTTAAGAGTTTTCCTGGGGCTTCCCTGGTGGCGCAGTGGTTGAGAGTCCACCTGCTGATGCAGGGGACGCGGGTTCGTGTCCCGGTCCGGGAAGATCCCACATGCCGCGGAGTGGCTGGGCCTGTGAGCCATGGCTGCTGGGCCTGCGCGTCCGGAGCCTGTGCTCCACAACGGGAGAGGCCACAGCAGTGAGAGGCCCACGTACCGCAAAAAAATTAAAAAAAAGAGTTTACCTGGATGCTCTGTCTCCCCTCATATAATAACATAAGTGCTCTTTACTCTCCCAAACAAGCTGCATTTGATTAACATTTTAATGCACAGTATCAAACAAGGTACATTGTGTCAGAAGGGATATGGAAATATGGATTTGTAAGAAACAAAAATGGAATTGATTAATTGGAGTCAACTAGGAAAATTAATTACTTAATGATGTGTCTGGCTTGTCCTGTACCCTTGTTTACTAGGTTATCTTTGAATAAATGTCATGAAATGATATTTGCAGATTGTATGTGGAAATAACTCAAGACCAAGGATATTTATAACTTACGCCAGAAAGGATTTTCACTTACTTCTGCCCGTGACTCTAGGTGACTCTAGGCACTAGCAAGGCAGGTTAACATTACTCCAGTTTTAAGAACTGAGCTTTTCTGAGCCAATCTCTTGCCACTAGGTTGGACTGCATTCCTTTTAAGGGATAGTTTTTTTCCATCAGTTTTGCCCTAACTTCTGGGATTCAGCCTCTTGTGTTTCACCTCAAACTGTGGGGAAGGAATGTAATGCAGGCTCCTGTACTGAGTTCAAAATTTTGTTCCCCTGTATCCTTGAGACTGTCAGAAACAATGCTGTCAGAAGCAATGCTCAGCCTTGAACTATCTTTCTCACACTGGCAAAGGAACACCCAGGACAAATGTAGCCTCAAATTCAATACCTGTCCTTCTGGATTTTTGTTCTTTATCTTTCTTGTGGTAATTTCTCACTATTCTGTTACCTCTTTCTGTGACTAACTCAAGGTAGGTAAGTAGGTAGATACTATATACTCTATAGACACTACCATGTAAAACAGTTATGACAGATACTGAAAACTTTTAAGTATAATATCCATGGCCTTTTCCTTGATTCTCTGACTTATAGTCAAATACCCCACCTTTTTTTTTTTTTTTTTCCTGCTTTTTTGTTCTTGGGTCATTTTAAAGGTAAGTGTTAATGGGTAAAGAGAATTAAAATAAGCAAAAAAAAAACCTACATAAAATTGCTAGATATATACAAATATATAATAATGTATATATGTAACAACTAATTTATGTATATATGCATGCATATCTCTCTCTACATATATATATGCATATGTATGTATATATACCATCTTTTTGTTCTTTAGTCTGCCTATCTAGTAATGCATTTTTTGTTTTATATACTTTTAAATTTATCTGCATTTTTCTTTTGCTTTGTTTCTTTACCTTTAACACATATTGTTACTTTAAAATGACCCAGGAGCAAGTAAGCACAAGTGTGCAGGCACACTCACACACACACATGTACACACACACACACACACACATAGACACACCCAAAGGGTATTTGACTAGAAGTCATAGGATGAAGGAAAAGGTCATGAATAATTATCCTTTAATGTTTTTAGTACTTGTCACAACTGTTTTAAGTGGTAGTTTTTATAGAGTGTTTTTAATTTCCCTCTTAACTATATGGTCGGTCCTATTATCCTGTAGAATTGTCAAAATACACTGGTCATGTGTGTGTATGGCCAGATGCTTTCATGGCTCAGGAAGCAAATTTAAGACGTGTCTCTTCAATTTGCAAAATATTCTCTGATGGGCTTTATGCAACATCCTTCTCGCTGCTTTGAAGATCATTTTTACTTGAAAATAATTTCTAAAGAAAGTAAGCTAGTAATAGTAAAAGAATATATTAGTAACCCATCCTACAAAGAATCTTCTGAAACATATTCACTTATTTTCTATGTTCAAATGAACACTGAGAATTGAAAGCTAGTCTTAAACATTAAAAATAATTGTTAGGTAAATTTCTTAAGTAAAAGCCTCTGAAAAAACTTGTATTACACTCTCCCTTTGCTCTGCCATCCTAGATTCACTGCCTTTCACCTTTGATGCGTCTTTAACATGCATTTTGCCTCTTTCTTGATTGTGTTTTTGGATCATCTTATCAGTGCAAAATAGATGTTGAGTGTTTATAAAAAAAAAAAGGCTAGATGATCATCCATCAGGTAGATTAGAGGCAGGCTTTAAACATTTTATTAAAGGTAGACTGGATCATATCCATGGGCCCTTTCAATCATGAGATTCCGTAATTTAGTGATTTTCTTCTTATAAATAGCTCAGGATTTTAAAGAACTTTGGTATCTTTGCTTTTCATTAAGAGATTCCTGACTTCTTTGATTGCCATATTTCATCAATTAGTGTTTAGTTACTTAATTTTATTATTTTTAATTTTATTTTCAATTAGTATTTATTGTCTCCATGTGTGTGAGTTTCTTTTTCTTGAACCCAAGTTTGTGTGCCCAATACGCAGTGAGGCCAAAGAAACTGGAACATCAGAGTTTGAAGCAGAGAGAGGTTTATTGCAGGGCCAAGCAAGGAGAATGGGTGGCTCATGCTCAAAAGGAGAAGTTTTTAAAGGGAAGATGTTTTTAAAGGCAACATTTGGGGTGAGGGCTGCAGGGCACATGACTTTCTTCTCATTGGTTGGTGGTGAGGTAACAGGGTGGTGTTCCAGGAATCTCAATTATCAGACTTCTGGTTCCACCCATTCTGGGGTCTCAGCATGTAGTTACCATCCTACACTTGGGTGGGGGCCTTAGTTCCTGCAGACAGACTCAAAGATATATATCAGATTGTTATGTATTTCCCTTGAAGAGGAACTAAGACTCTGTTTTATTGCTGAACTATTGTCTCCTGACTGCTTTTCCTTTGTTTCTGCGCTCCCTCACTTCCCTAATTGGTTAACTGCTTGTGCTTGAACCTGCTCTTTGGAACTCAGGGAAGCCCTGGGAGACTAAAGCCCTTTTCTACAAATGAGAAACAGGGGACAGGGAAAGGCTTCTCTACCTGAGAGGGCCTCAAAGGGTCCTGCTCAGTTTCCTTTTGGAGAATAATGGTTATTACTAGTGACTACTTAAGCTAAAAATATGAAAATTTGAAGTATGTTTGCAGCAGAGTAAATACGACTGTTCTGAATTACCTTTGGCACTTATCCCAGCAACTTAAGGGTTTATATAGGAAGGGCTAAAGCCTTTGATTTATGGTCTGTCTGGACTCCTTTGGTGACCAACAGTCTCTTAGAAGTAAAAGCTTCTGTTTTCTCCCCCCCCCCCATTATTTGGCTTCCATACTCATCAGAATAATTTATAACTGATGCAAAAAATAAATCTTATAAAATCATCTAATTGTTGTATCCTGAGAGGGGAAAAACATGTTTATGTATGTGGTATGAAATAAAATTCATATTTTATGGCAAGACAAGAAAAATTTAAACATAAGAAATTTTCTCTGCCCTATGGCCTCCTCTCTCCCCCCTATTGTGCATTGTATATCTACATTATACATTGACCAAACCTCCCGCATTGGCAGAAATACCTGCTCAGCCTTAAAGAGCAACATTCTCCTAGCATCAACAAGACAGCTCCTTAAAGATAACATTCCTTCTTTTTTTTTTCAACATCTATATTTTATTTTTTTTTATTTTTTATTTTTTAACATCTTTATTGGGGTATAATTGCTTTACAATGGAGTGCTAGTTTCTGCCCCATAACAAAGTGAATCAGTCATACATAAACATATGTTCCCATATGTCTTCCCTCCTGCGTCTCCCTCCCTCCCACCCTCCCTATCCCACCCCTCCAGGCTGTCACAAAGCACCGAGCCAATATCCCTGTGCCATGCGGCTGCTTCCCACTAGCTATCTACCTTACTACGTTTGTTAGTGTGTATATACCCATGACTCTCTCTCGCCCTGTCACAGCTCACCCTTCCCCCTCCCCATAACCTCAAGTCCGTTCTCTAGGAGGTCTGCGTCTTTATTCCTGCTTTACCCCTAGGTTCTTCATGACATTTTTTTCCTTAAATTCCATATATATGTGTTAGCATACGGTATTTGTCTTTTTCTTTCTGACTTACTTCACTCTGTATGACAGACTCTAGGTCCATCCACCTCATTACAAATAGCTCAATTTCGTTTCTTTTTATGGCTGAGTAATATTCCATTGTATATATGTGCCACATCTTCTTTATGCATTCATCTGATGATGGGCATTTAGGTTGTTTCCATCTCCTGGCTATTGTAAATAGAGCAGCAATGAACATTTTGGTACATGACTCTTTTTGAATTTTGGTTTTCTCAGGGTATATGCCCAGTAGTGGGATTGCTGGGTCATATGGTAGTTCTATTTGTAGTTTTTTAAGGAACCTCCATACTGTTCTCCATAGTGGCTGAACCGATTCACATTCCCACCAGCAGTGCAAGAGTGTTCCCTTTTCTCCACACCCTCTCCAGCATTTATTGTTTCTAGATTTTTTGATGATGGCCATTCTGACTGGTGTGAGAGGATATCTCATTGTAGTTTTGATTTGCATTTCTCTAATGATTAATGATGTTGAGCATTCTTTCATGTGTTTGTTGGCAGTCTGTATATCTTCTTTGGAGAAATGTCTATTTAGGTCTTCTGCCCATTTTTGGATTGGGTTGTTTGTTTTCTTGTTATTGAGCTGCATGAGCTGCTTGTAAATTTTGGAGATTAATCCTTTGTCGGTTGCTTCATTTGCAAATATTTTCTCCCATTCTGAGGGTTGTCTTTTGGTCTTGTTTATGGTTTCCTTTGCTGTGCAAAAGCTTTGACGTTTCATTAGGTCCCATTTGTTTATTTTTGTTTTTATTTCCATTACTCTAGGAGGTGGGTCAGAAAGGATCTTGCTGTGATTTATGCCATAGAGTGTTCTGCCTATGTTTTCCTCTAAGAGTTTGATAGTTTCTGGCCTTACATTTAGGTCTTTAATCCATTTTGAGCTTATTTTTGTGTATGGTGTTAGGGAGTGATCTAATCTCATACTTTTACATGTACCTGTCCAGTTTTCCCAGCACCACTTATTGAAGAGGCTGTCCTTTTTCCACTGTACATTACTGCCACCTTTATCAAAGATAAGGTGTCCATATGTGCATGGGTTTATTTCTGGGCTTTCTATCCTGTTCCATTGATCTATATTTCTGTTTTTGTGCCATTACCATACTGTCTTGATAACTGTAGCTTTGTAGTATAGTCTGAAGTCAGGGCGCCTGATTCCTCCAGTTCCTTCTTTTGTTCTCAAGACTGCTTTGGCTATTCGGGGTCTTTTGTGTTTCCATACAAATTGCAAAATTTTTTGTTCTAGTTCTGTGAAAAATGCCAGTGGTAGTTTGATAGGGATTGCATTGAATCTATAGATTGCTTTCGGTAGTAGAGTCATTTTCACAATGTTGATTCTTCCAATCCAAGAACATGGTATATCTCTCCATCGATTTGTATCATCTTTAATTTCTTTCATCAGTGTCTTATAATTTTCTGCATACAGGTCTTTTGTCTCCTTAGGTAGGTTTATTCCTAGATATTTTATTCTTTTTGTTGCAATGGTAAATGGGAGTGTTTTCTTGATTTCACTTTCAGATTTTTCATCATTAGTATATAGGAATGCCAGAGATTTCTGTGCATTAATTTTGTATCCTGCCACTTTTCCAAATTCATTGATTAGCTCTAGTAGTTTTCTGGTAGCATCTTTAGGGTTCTCTATGTATAGGATCATGTCATCTGCAAAGAGTGACAGCTTTACTTCTTTTCCGATTTGGATTCCTTTTATTTCCTTTTCTTCTCTGATTGCTGTGGCTAAAACTTCCAAAACTATGTTGAATAAGAGTGGTGAGAGTGGGCAACCTTGTCTTGTTCCTGATCTTAGTGGAAATGCTTTCAGTTTTTCACCATGGAGGATGATGTTTGCTGTGGGCTTGTCATATATGGCCTTTATTATGTTGAGAAAAGTTCCCTCTATGCCTACTTTCTGCAGGGTTTTTATCATAAATGGGTGTTGAATTTTGTCAAAAGCTTTCTCTGCATCTATTGAGATGATCATATGGTTTTTCTCCTTCAATTTGTTAATATGGTTTATCACATTGATAGATTTGTGTATATTGAAGAATCCTTGCATTCCTGGAATAAACCCCACTTGATCATGGTGTATGATCCTTTTAATGTGCTGTTGGATTCTGTTTGCTAGTATTTTGTTGAGGATTTTTGCATCTATGTTCATCAGTGATATTGGCCTGTAGTTTTCTTTCTTTGTGACATCCTTGTTTGGTTTTGGTATCAAGGTGATGGTGGCCTCGTAGAAGGAGTTTGGGAGTGTTCCTCCCTCTGCTATATTTTGGAAGAGTTTGAGAAGGATAGGTGTTAGCTCTTCTCTAAATGTTTGATAGAATTCGCCTGTGAAGCCATCTGGTCCTGGGCTTTTCTTTGTTGGAAGATTTTTAATCACAGTTTCAATTTCAGTGCTTGTGATTGGTCTGTTCATATTTTCTATTTCTTCCTGATTCAGTCTTGGCAGGTTGTGCCTTTCTAAGAATTTGTCCATTTCTTCCAGATTGTCCATTTTATTGGCATAGAGTTGCTTGTAGTAATCTCTCATGATCTCTTTTATTTCTGCAGTGTCAGTTCTTACCTCTCCTTTTTCATTTCTAATTCTATTGATTTGAGTCTTCTTCCTTTTTTTCTTGATGAGTCTGGCTAGTGGTTTATCTATTTTGTTTATCTTCTCAAAGAACCAGCTTTTAGTTTTATTGATCTTTGCTATTGTTTCCTTCATTTCTTTTTCATTTATTTCTGATCTGATTTTTATGATTTCTTTCCTTCTGCTAGCTTTGGGGTTTTTTGTTCTTCTTTCTCTAATTGCTTGAGGTGCAAGGTTAGGTTGTTTATTCGAGATGTTTCCTGCTTCTTAAGGTGGGCTTGTATTGCTAGAAACTTCCCCCTTAGAACTGCTTTTGCTGCATCCCACAGGTTTTGGGTCGTTGTGTCTCCATTGTCATTTGTTTCTAGGTATTTTTTGATTTCCTCTCTGATTTCTTCAGTGATCACTTCATTATTAAGTAGTGTATTGTTTAGCCTCCATGTGTTTGTATTTTTTACAGATCTTTTCCTGTAATTGATATCTAGTCTCATGGCGTTGTGGTCAGAAAAGATACTTGATACAATTTCAATTTTCTTAAATTTACCAAGGCTTGTTAAATTTCTCAAGGCTTGATTTGTGACCTAAGATATGATCTATCCTGGAGAATGTTCCATGAGCACTTGAGAAAAATGTGTATTCTGTTGTTTTTGGATGGAGTGTCCTATAAATATCAATTAAGTCCATCTTGTTTAATGTATCATTTAAAGCTTGTGTTTCCTTATTTATTTTCATTTTGGATGATCTGTCCATGGGTGAAAGTGGGGTGTTTAAGTCCCCTACTATGAATGTGTTACTGTCGATTTCCCCTTTTATGGCTGTTAGTATTTGCCTTATGTATTGAGGTGCTCCTATGTTGGGTGCATAAATATTTACAATTGTTATATCTTCTTCTTGCATCGATCCCTTGATCATTATGTAGTGTCCTTCTTTGTCTCTTTTAATAGTCCTTATTTTAAAGTCTATTTTGTCTGATATGAGAACTGCTACGCCAGCTTTCTTTTGGTTTCCATTTGCATGGAATATCTTTTTCCATCCCCTTACTTTCAGTGTGTATGTGTCTCTAGGTCTGAACTGGGTCTCTTGTAGACAGCATATATAAGGGTCTTGTTTTTGTATCCATTCAGCTAATCTGTGTCTTTTGGTGGGAGCATTTAGTCCATTTACATTTAAGGTAATTATCGATATGTATGTTCCTGTTACCATTTTCTAAATTGTTTTGGGTTCGTTATTATAGGTCTTTTCCTTCTCTTGCCTAGAGAAGATCCTTTAGCATTTGCTGTAAAGCTGGTTTGGTGGTGCTGAACTCTCTCAGCTTTTGCTTGTCTGTAAAGGTTTTAATTTCTCCATCAAATCTGAATGAGATCCTTGCTGCGTAGAGTAGTCTTGGCTGCAGGTTTTTCTCCTTCATCACTTTCAGTATGTCCTGCCACTCCCTTCTGGCTTGTAGGGTTTCTGCTGAGAGATCAGCTGTTAACCTTATGGGGATTCCCTTATGTGTTATTTGTTGTCTTTCCCTTGCTGCTTTTAATATGCTTTCTTTGTATTTAATTTTTGACAGTTTGATTAATATGTGTCTTGGCGTATTTCTCCTTGTATTTATCCTGTATGGGACTCTCTGTGCTTCCTGGACTTGATTAACTATTTCCTTTCCCATATTAGGGAAGTTTTCAACTATAATCTCTTCAAATATTTTCTCAGTCCCTTTCTTTTTCTCTTCTTCTTCTGGAACCCCTATAATTCGAATGTTGGTGCGTTTAATGTTGTCCCAGAGGTCTCTGAGACTGTCCTCAGTTCTTTTCATTCTTTTTTCTTTATTCTGCTCTGCAGTAGTTATTTCCACTATTTTATTTTCCAGGTCACTTATCCGTTCTTCTGCCTCAGTTATTCTGCTATTGATCCCATCTAGAGTACTTTTAATTTCATTTATTGTGTTGTTCATCGTTGCTTGTTTCATCTTTAGTTCTTCTAGGTCCTTGTTAACTGATTCTTGCATTTTGTCCATTCTATTGTCCATTCTATCTCCAAGATTTCGGATCAACCTTACTATCATTATTCTGAATTCTTTTTCAGGTAGACTGCCTGTTTCCTCTTCATTTGTTAGGTCTGGTGCATTTTTATCTTGCTCCTTTATCTGCTGTGTGTTTTTCTGTCTTCTCATTTTGCTTATCTTACTGTGTTTGGGGTCTCCTTTTTGCAGGCTACAGGTTCGTAGTTCCTCCTGTTTTTGATGTCTGTCTCCAGTGGCTAAGGTTGGTTCAGTGGGTTGTGTAGGCTTCCTGGTGGAGGGGACTAGTGCCTGTGTTGTGGTGGATGAGGCTGGATCTTGTCTCTCTAGTGGGCAGGTTCACGTCTGGTGGTGTGTTTTGGGGTGTCTGTGGCCTTATTATGATTTTAGGCAGCCTCTCTGCTAATGGGTGGGCTTGTGTTCCTGTTTTGCTAGGTGTTTGGTATAGGTTTTCCAGCACTGTGGCTTGCTGGTCATTGAGTGAAGCTGGGTGCTGGTGTTAAGATGGAGGTCTCTGGGAGATTTTCGCCGTTTGATATTATGTGGAGCTGGGAGGTCTCTTGTTGACCAGTGTCCTGAAGTTGGCTCTCCTACCTCAGAGGCAGAGCCCTGCCTCCTGGCTGAAGCACCAAGAGCTTTTCATCCACACGGCTCTGGATAAAAGGGAGAAAAAGTAGAGGGAATTAGTAGAAGTATGAGGAAAGAAAGAAGGAAAGGAGGGTAGGAAGGAAGGAAGAAAGAAAGAAAGAAGCAAAGAAGGAAGGAAGGCAAGAAGGAAAGAAAGGAGGGAGGGAGGGAGGGAGGGAGGAAGGAAAGGAGGGAAAGAAGGAAAAAGACAGAAAGAAAGAAGATACAGTAAAAATAAAATAAAGTATAATAAAGTTATTGAATTAAAAAATTCTTATTTAGAAAAAAATAGGGACGGATAGAACCTTAGGACAAATGTTGGAAGCAAAGCTATACAGACAAAATCTTACACAGAAGCATACACATACACCCTCACTAAAAGAGGTAAATGGGGAAAAATCATAAATCTTGCTGTCAGAGACCACCTCCTCAATTTGGGATGATTCGTTGTCTAAAAGAGGGAAGGAAGGAAGGAAAGAAAGAAAGAAAGAAAGAATGAAGGTAAAGTATAATAACGTTATTAAAATTAATTATTAAGAAAAAAAAATTAAACAAAACATGGACGGATAGAACCCTAGGACAAATGGTGGAAGCAAGACTATACAGACAAGATCTCACACAGAAGCATACACATACACATTCACAAAAAGAGGAAAAGGGAAAAAATCATAGATCTTGCTCCTAAAGTCCACTTCCTTAATTTGGGATGATTGGTTGTCTATTCAGGTATTCCACAGATGCAGGTACATCAAGTTGATTGTGGAGCTTCAATCCGCTGCTTCTAAGGCTGCTGGGAGAGATTTCCCTTTCTCTTTGTTCACACAGCTCCCAGGGCTCAGCTTTGGATTTGGCCCTGCCACTGCGTGTAGGTCGCTGGAGGGCGTCTGTTTTTTGCTCAGACAGGATGGGGTTAAAAGAGCCGCTGATTCGGGGGCTCTGGCGCACTCAGGCCGGCGGGGAGGGAGGGGCACGGAGTGCGGGGCGGGCCTGCGGTGGCAAAGGCCGGCGTGACTTTGCACCAGCCTGAGGCGTGCTGTGTGTTCTCCCGGGGAAGTTGTCCCTGGATCCCGGGAACCTGGCAGTGGCGGGCTGCACAGGCTCCGCAGAAGAGGGGTGTGGAGAGTGACGTGTGCTTGCACACAGGCCCCTTGGTGGCGGCAGCAGCAGCCTTAGCGTCTCCCGCCTGCCTCTGGGGTCCGTGCTTTTAGCCGCGGCTCGCGCCCGTCTCTGGGGTCCGCGCTTTCAGCCGCGGCTCGCGCCCGTCTCTGGGGTCCGCGCTTTCAGCCGCGGCTCGCGCCCGTCACTGGAGTTCCTTTAAGCAGCGTTCTTAAACCCCTCTCCTCACGCCCCAGGAAACAAAGAGGGAAGGAAAAGTCTCCTGCCTCTTCGGCAGGTGCAGACTTTTCCCCGGACTCCCTCCCGGCTAGCTGTGGTGCACTAACCCCTTCAGGCTATGTTCAAGCCGCCAACCCCAGTCCTCTCCCTGCGCTCCGTCCGAAACCGAAACCCGAGCCTCAGAGCCTCAGCTCGCAGCCCCGCCCTCCCCGGCGGGTGAGCAGACAAGCCTCTCGGGCTGGTGAGTGCCGGTCGGCACCGATCCTCTGTGCGGGAATCTCCCCGCTTTGCCCTCCGCACCCGTTGCTGTGCTCTCCTCCGCGGCTTCGAAGCTCCCCCCTCCGCCTCCCGCAGTCTCCGCCCGCGAAGGGGCTTCCTAGTGTGTGGAAACTTTTCCTCCTTCACAGCTCCCTCCCACTGGTGCAGGTGCCGTCCCTATTCTTTTGTCTCTGTTTTTTCTTTTTTTCTTTTGCCCTACCCAGGTACGTGGGGGGGTTTCTTGCCTTTTGGGAGGTCTGAGGTCTTCTGCCAGCCTTCAGTAGGTGTTCTGTAGGAGTTGTTCCACGTGTAGCTGTATTTCTGGTGTATCTGTGGGGAGGAAGGTGATCTCCGCGTCTTACTCTTCCGCCATCTTCCGCCGAGCCCCTAACCTTCCTTCTTGATCTTGTAAGGGGCCACTTAGATCTGGATTGTGGAAACTGTCAATAATACATCATTTCATGTACAGCCTTCTGTGTCAAAAAACTTATATAACTGCCTTGACTTCTGACTGGCAGAACAGTTCTCAGAGCTTTCTGGATGCTCTTCCCAGGGTATCATCCTCAAATTTAGCTTGAATAAAATTTTTCATTTCTTTCTTAGATTGACAGATTCTTTTGTTGACAGTGGTTACATTATTTGTAGCACAAGCAGAAATAATTTTATCAGGTAGCTTTCCTATAGAATCTTTTCATCTTTGGGGTTGACTTTAAGAGTCCAGTCCAGTCCAAGAAAAGTAATATCTGACTCAGTAACCTTTCAAGCAGTGTTTAAATAGAGATCCAGTGACTCATCTGTCTGAGTCAGAATTCAAGCATATATTGGGATTGATGTTCTAAGTTAGTCTAAGGCCAATCCAAGAATGAGAATTGCTAACTCATTAATTATCTGAAATCTCATGTTTTTCTCTCACAACTTATTTTGAATTGATAGCTCTAGAGATCACTTCTTTAAATCTCCTGGAGAGTATTGAATTTATTTACATTAAGAGTTTCCTGCCTTGTGTAATTATTGTCATTAATTCATTAATTAACATTTTCAATTGCCTTTAGTATTCACAAGACACCTAAGTTTTTTTTTTTAATAAAAGAGAGACGCAAACTTTATTGAGCATTTGCTGTTTATCAGGGTCTGTGCTAAATGTTCCACGCACATTCTTACAAGAAACTGTGAGGTAGACATGATATATAAATGATAGATAAAGAGCCTGAGTTTTAGGATGGTTAAGTGTCTTGTTCAAGATCTGGCCCAGCTGTCTAATTTCAAAGCCCTTACCCTAACAACTGTACATTCTTCTCTCTCTGAAAAACGTATAATGAATAAAATTTCTCAGGTAGCAATATGGATTACAGCAAGAGCCCAAATGTTATCATTCCTTTGCCCCATATTTTCCTCTAATTGCCATTGCATTTTTTTAAAATTGGGGTATAGTTGCCTTACAATGCTGTGTTAGTTTCTGCTGTGCAGCAAAGTGAATCAACTATATGTATACCTGTAGCCCCTTTTTTTTGTATTTCCTTCCCATTTAGGTCACCATAGAGCATTGAGCAGAGTTCTCTGTGCTATACAGCAGTTTCTCATTTGTTATCTATTTTATACATAGTAGACAGTTACCTAAATTTTTAATGTTTACTTGCTTAAATATGAAAGGTCTTTCTCTGGAAACAATTGCTTTTTTTTTTTTTTTTTTTTGTTTCATAAATTGGAGTTGGCACTTGTAAGGGAGCAAAATTTGCCACCCCAAAATGTCTCTTTGGCATGTGGGTCATTTCAAGTTGAAAACAATCAAGGCCCAAAAGACTCAGGAAGAAACTTTGACCTTACTTCTAACTGCCTGAAAGAATTTAGATAGAGGGCCTTTTTCTGGAATAGAGCTTTCACCAGGGAGGTGATATTTGGGGGGGGAAACTAGGCAGGGCCTAGAGATCAGAGTCCACTCTGTGTCCCATTTCCTCTGCTAGTCCCAGCAAACATTGGTTTACCAAACATTTGCTTTTCCATCTCTATGTCAATTGCCTTCCTCCCCCTTTGAAGTCCCAAACCACTACTCCCAACATCCTCTTTAGTCTTTAGCTGAAAGTGGTACTTAAGGTGAGGGTTTTGTCCTTTTGGTGAGTTACTTAGTTTTCCTGGGTTTCTCCCAGGTATACCTGTTATTAAGCTTTAGTTTGATTTTCTCCTGTTAATCTGTCTCATGTCAATTTACGTTTTAGACCAGCCAGAAGAACCTCGAAGGATAGAGGAAAATTTCTTCCTCTTCAACACACTTTTCCCAAATTGCGAAATATTTGTGTGTGTGACAGTATTTAATGTAGGTTTACTCACTGCGTGTGCGTATTTGGAAACCTAGAATATAGAGATCTTAAAAAGCAGGGATTTCTCAGTTATGTGAATGTAGGGGTGTGCATGTCTCTTTAACTTGCTATTAAGCAATGATTGAAATTTTATCACCTTATCTGTTTGAAAAAAACTTAATGAACACCTCTGTTCTGGTTTCTTGGAATTACTTAGAGCAGAGTTAGTGAGCACAGTAAAGATCCATGACCTCATGCAGTTTCTACTGTCTACCAAAAAGAAAAAATAAAGAAGGCTGCAAGTAAGAGAAGAGTTTATTTGGTATCTTAGGAGTTGCAATTCAGGAGGCGTGGATTTGAGTAGCAACTTAAACGTGCTCTGAGGAAAATAGAAAATAGTGGGGGGTTACAAAGACCACAGACAAAGACATTCTAGAGAAGTTACATAGGTTGTTTTACACAGCTGTGGTTGGTGCTGGCAGGCATTCAGTCACTTGTCAGCAACTGATTGCTTGCTAAGCTGCAGTTTCCAGGGAGTGAAGAAAATGAGTTCCAGGTGGCCTGTGGATGGCCTGGTCCAAAGTTCATATTGCATTTGGGTGTGGTTGTGTGTAAGTGCTGTGTCCCCAGTGGCCTCCTTTTTCCATTGTAGATCCCTTTGACGTAAGTGACTCCATTTTATTGTTCATAGTCCACACTATCCTAGTGAATTTCATGGATTATAGGGGGAAAGAAACGTCAGAGTCACCTAAACATTTATACATTTTTTTCTAGTGAGAAATTGTAATCTAAGTAGGGATTTTGCAATGTTTAGGAATACAGACAGAATCCTGTGGGAAGCTCTTAGGCTTTGCACATTAGATTTCAAGATTCTTGAATCTAATAACCAAGTAAGATTGAAACAGTCCAGCACCTGTGTATTATGGCAATTTCTAGAGGATTATTTATATTGTATGAAAATAGCCAAAGAATTTATAAGAATATTTGAATCCACATTTTGTATTAAGAATATATATATATGTGTATAGATATAATGGTATTCAAATAATATATAACAAACTAAAATGACAACAGCACATAGTGGACTCTGCTATGTCTCCAGCATGTCTGGTTATGGATAAAGAGTTAGTTTTGGTTCAGTCTAAACCTGTGCCTGTGTACCCGACACACACAGACTGTGTAGTCTTGTCTCTTATGTTCTGCTCTATATTCGAAGGCCTGTTCCTCACTTTAGGGATCTTACTGCTGACAATTCTCACTATTTATTACCCCTGGTAACAGTACCATGTTGCTGCAGTTTCTGCCCTATGCCAGAAAAGTAATCTCCTTAAGTTCCAGAAACTGCATTTTCTCTACGGGATCAGATGTTTCTGTTCTGGTGCTAGTTGATTCCATTTTCTTGGTCCACACAATGGGATTAAATGTCCCCTTTTTGTCTAGAAGTACCCCTTTTGCTTAGAGCTATAATTAAAAATGTACCCCTTTTGCTCAATAAGGTGAACGGTCTCTCAGGTAGTAGTATTTCTGTACAGAGTTATTTAGCCATTAATATCCAAAGTGTGTTCCTCTATGCACTAGGCCTGTGCAGCATTTGTACAGGAGTTCTTTGACAGAATCACTTTGGGAGACACTGTATGGCATCTCTTCCTCCTGAGACAGTGTATTAATGTATTAAAGGTTCTAGGAGTCATGCAAAAGCAAAACAGTAATAACAAACTCAAAAATCTTTGTTGTCCCAACCAATTTTTCCTAGAATTCATTAAGCAGAATACATTTTTAATGTAACATGAATGACATCTCAAACATTTTCAGTGGAATGGACTTTCGAAAATGCTCATGACTGGTATTTTGTTTGTCATAGAGTCATTTCACTTTTTTTGATGCTTGTCATTTCTTTTTCAACCCAGGTACCTTTCATAGTTTTGTTTCTATTTCAGGCAAGTTATGATTTTGCTTACTACTTGCTATTAGAATTTATTCTTGGATAAAAATATTTAGAAACAGTGGTAGTATTTATCCTGAAGATATAAAAAGTCACTTAATTTTAATTCATTACATTAATAGCTGTGTCAGATACAGAATCATTTTTCCTTAAGTATCTCAAAGGTCATATGAAGATGATATTGGAAGTGAGGAACCAGTGCATTATTGATCCAGCAAGAAACAAAAGGTTATGTGTATATACAGATTTTTTTTAAGTCTAGTCATGACAAGACATAAATTCTATAATTTAGAATTGATTATAAGACATGACTGGTCATATTCTTAATATTTTATTCAAATAGACATAAAGATTCATAATCTGGAAAGCTGACAAAAGAAATCCTGTAGTCCCAGGCTTCACAAAGCTTAAGTCTAATTTGAATGTTTTCAAACAGAAGTTGACATAGAGTGATATATAATAATAGCCACAGAAGTTAAAGGCTTAATTGTAAATATAGTAATTCCCAAGATATTGCTTCCAGATTTACTATTTTTGGTAGTGTGTGGTGTCTGTGGATGATAAATACGATATTTGTCCTCAGAGAGCAATTAATACCCTAAGATATGGTAGAACAAGGCAGATACACAACTATAAGTAATACTATGGGACTAACATTTATTTAGTATTTACTTTGGATTGGTATTTACATTTTCATTTAATCCTCACAACAAATCATCAAAGCCTGTAAGTGGCATATACTGCTACTAACCCATACATAAGTTCCTTCTTCCAGTCTGTCCAGTCTTGTGATGTACCATTATTAGTCATAGCCAGTCAAGACGATCATGATCTGTGATTTCTGAGGCTTCCTTGAAGCCAGGGGCTGTTTCACATGTTTCACTTCTGGACAGTAATAACTAAGAGGAAAACTTCTGGGTAGTAGGGAGAATTTTACAAAACTTCTGCTTTTCTAATAAAGGGAATTCCAAACAGACAAACTTGGCACTATCTCTCCTTCTCTGCTTCCTGCCTTGAACTCTAATAATAAAATGTGGAGTGGCAGACCTTGAAACCACAAACAGGATAAAATTCAGCACACTGAGGATGATAGGGTAGGAACACAAAAACGGTTTGAATTTCTGCTTGTACTAAAAAGAAGCTCAATCAACAGGTGCAGTGCCTTATATCTGGATTTCTTGTGAGAAAATTGACCTCTGTTTGCTTACATCAGTGATAGCTTCTTGTTACATGCAGCTGAACATATTTCTAATTAATATGTTTTTGTAGGAGGGTAAAGGGAGAACTAAGGTCTAGAGACACTAAGTGACGCAAGGTGACACGAAAATAAATGAGGGAGCTAAGATTTGAGCTGAGTCTAAAATCCATACTTATCCCATCACATATACTGTATTTTAAGAGGATATAACAACAGTTCATCCAGGAGATCAAGGAGGATTTCACAGAAATAGAATGGCAAGATCATCCCATGGGAAAATTCCACTGCTAATATTGAGAAAATTATTGTCATTAGAAGACATTACTGAGGTCCAGTATTATCCAGAAATCTGGGACACTTAAAAAAAAAAGTGTTACTAAAGATTAGGGATGAGGTAAAGAAGTGCTCAAGCTGGGTGTACTTCGATCTCTTTAAATTTATTTTGCCAAAATTAAAGATTTTCTTTGCTTAGTGAATACTCTTATCTAAGCTTCTTTAAAATGATGGTGAAAAATCATCTCCTATCTATGAAGACAACTGGACATCTCTTTGGACACTATCTCTCTGACTTCTCTGCAGCCAGTGAATGATTTGCTGACAATTTGTGTGAACTTGTCCCTGAGCCAGCCTTGGTGAGGCTGAGCACTGGTGTGTTGCTGACTGTGCTCAGTGAAGGCCGTTTTACCCTGTGTCTGTTCATATTGACTTGGTAAGCCAGATGAGCAAAATAAATTGTGAAGCAAAGTAAAGCAGTCTATAATAGCTGAAGAATAGATTGTATGACCTCAGGTCATTCCCATCATGGATCTGTGTGGATCTGTGATTTTTCTTTGAGTTTAAAAGGGCTCTGTTGATGTAATTGTTGAAAACCTTATTTTGTTTGAGTCAGCTTTCTACAATTCTCAGCAAGCCTTACAAGGTTTTTGTTTTTTTAATTTTTTTGTTTTTTTTTTCCCTCTCCCGTTCCCTTTCATTAAGATTATTCATTTTATTTGTATTTACCAATCTTCCTTAACTTACAGTGTGGTGTGGTTACATCTTAATAAACCCATTGTAAGTTGAGAATATTGTGAGTCAAAAATACATTTAATGCACCTAACCATCATAGCTTAGCCTAGCCTACTTTAAATATGCTCAGAATACATACATTAGCTTATAAGTGGGCAAAATCATCTAACACAAAGCCAACTTTATAAAAAAGTGCTTAATATCTCATGAAATGTATTGAATACTTAAAGTGAAACACAGAATGGTTGAATGCGTGCAAAATGTTTCTAAGTGTATCACTTAGTTACCCTTATGACTGCACGGCTGACTGGGAATTTCGGTTCTCTACTGCTACCCCCCATCACAAGATGGGACCACATATTGATAGCCCAGGAAAAGATCAAAATTCAAAGTTTGGTTTCTACAGAATGCTTATTGCTTTTGCTCTACCCTGAAGTCAGAAAATCATAACTCGAACCATTGTAAGTCAGGGACTGTCTCTAGTTACCTTATGGATATCTGAGATTATTTTTCTACTAAAAAATTTATTCATCGGCACTAAAAAGAAATGAGCTATCAAGGCATGAAAAACACACAGAAACCCTAAATACATATTACTAAGTAAAAGTATTTTGAAGAGGACACGTACTGTTTGATTCCAACTCTATGACATTTTTGAAAATGCAAAACTTTGGAAACATTGAAAAGATCAGTGATTTCTAGGGGTGGGAAGGCTGCAATAGGCCGAGCACAGGATTTTTAGCTCAGTGAAGATATGCTGCATGATATTATGATGATGGACATATGTCATTATACATTTCTCCAAACCCATAGGATGTACAATACCAAGAGTGAACCTTAAGGTAAACTATGGACTTTGGATCATAGTGTCAGTGTGGGTTCATTCTTGTTTAAAAAAAGTCACCATTCTAGTGAGTGATGTTGATGATGGGGGAGACTATGCATGTGCGGGGGCAAGGGGTATCTGGGAAATCTCTATACCTCCCTGTCAATTTTGTTGTAAACCTAAAATTACTCTATATAAGGTCTTAATTTTTTTAAGTCAATACAAAATTTGAAAAAAATTCAAGGAATTGAATGTTATAGCATCTCTCTTCACCAATACTTGTGTTTGGGAGGGTTTGAGACATTTTTTATACAATAAAAAATTGGACGAGCTTTCAATTCAGTAAAATAGCCTAAAGTAGAAAATTTTAAGTGTAATATTAGCATCAAAATGTGAATTAGAAAATAAAGACTTGAGGATAGATAGAATTTTCATCCATAGGTCATATGATTCTATAGTTACAGAATGAGCTTCAAGTATATTTTCTATAACTACCATTTATGGAGTGTTTGTAATAGACAATATATTGTTTTCCCACCCAACACCTGCCAGTACCGCCGTGTGCATATAAGAGATTCAGCTAAATTTAGGCATTTGCTCTCTATGCATAACCAGGGCTGGGAAAGTCACTGTGTCACAATCAATCTGCCTCTCATAACTTTGAATTTGTTCCAAACTAACTGTGACTTGGGGTGATCTGAAATCCCCTTTCAGTTAATCAAATAGGTTGAGTTGTACTTAAGTTAGTTAAAAATGCGGGGTACCTGTTTTATACATTAATATAGGGATACATACTATTTGTACAGAAGCTTGTAGCTTCTTCATTTCTTAGAAGTGAATACATTTTTTAACCAATATTTTTGTCTGGTCAAAGTCCTCTCCTTTCAGTGTGTGCTGACGCTCTTCTGGATAGCTTACAATTCTTTTCCCACATCAACTGTGAAGGATTTGCAATATCCTTATTTATATTTCTCTGCAAATTGCACAAAATCTGATAATTTGCAAATGCTCAAAATTTACTTTTGGATCTGACTTGATCAGTTAGTTTCTATAAATGCTTCTCTGTAATGCATTTAACAAGATGCTAACTTTTCCATTCACCGAGAAGTGACTTCTTAATCTTCATGATCAAGCCATTTTGTCTCTGTTCCCTCCTGCAGTCCTCATTCTATTCTCTGAGGCTCTTCGATGGAAAAGTGCGCCACGTACTGGTATATTTGAGAGAGTCGCATCTGGATTGGTATGTATTCCAGAAATTTTTCTTCTTTTGCTTTATTGTCATGACTAACTCTATATAACACCATTCAGTGCTAGTTTTTAACGGAAACTCAGCAGCACTTCTTTTAACCATTCACACTAAATCTTCAAGCTTCAACTTTTGCCCTGAGGACAAGGGTTGTTTGGTAGCTATTTGTTAAATGTGTGAAAGAACAGGTATGTGAGGATAGCATCTGTTGACTAGTTAAGAGAAGTTTAATATCAGTAACTCTAAAAAATGTAAGGAAGAGTTTTGAATGTTCACTATTTCCTAAAAAGTATACTGAAAACATAAGCTAACATGCATGTGATTTGATTTCTGACACTTGTGGAAGATTTCAGACGGGCTCCTCCGTTTTCTTAGGAGAATTAATTGCATGATTCTCAATGCAATGAACTATCATTAGTTTACTGCTGCATAGCAACACCATTCACATCCTCATGAACAGGCGTGAACAATGTTCCATCGTTTCCAAAGGCTTTCTAAGGGCTCTGCCGATAAGTTGAAAGAACAAATCAAATAAGCCCCTGAAAGGACATTGAGGAAGAGGAGGGAAATAAGAGGTCATTTTTGGTAGCTGTCTATTCATGCAGAACTTTCTTGGGTCAGAACATTAATTGATTCACTATAGTACAAATCTGTTTCTCAGCCTTCAGGATTGAGGATAGTTTTCCTCAGTCATTTCAAAGTATTTGAATCAAGGGAACATGACGATGGGAGAACAAAGGAGTCAGTGTTTTTCCTTTTCAGTAACTGAAATGTTTGAGTTCTTTAAAAATCTGGAAATCCCACTAACAACCAGAATATCATTTTATAAATATACCAGAAGAAGGTAGAATGTTTTACCTGGATTCTGAGAAAGCCATATGAGCCATTCCTACTCCACCGCACACCAGTTTCGATATCTCAATCCCAGGGATGCTTTGCTTTGATGAAAATTTCATGAAACCTCTCTTTTGATGAAAATTTTAATACATAAATATGGCATACAGTTTATTTGGTCATAGCCTGGACCTAATTATTATTAACGGTTGTGATCAAGCTATAACTTATTATATTTTACCTTCTTTGTATTATAGCTTCATATATGTATAACTATGTTTTCCTTGGCTTATAGCCAATTTACTGCATTTTGCTGTTATATCTCTTCACTATTCTGTGGGTGTGGGTTAGGTTAATTTCCATTGACATCTGCTCACATCTCGTTTAAACTTTAGTGATAAATATAATTACTTGTGACTGGGAATCACATATATGTGTTGCTTTAATGAATTAGCCTTTTGGGAACCAGGCTCCCTTTTATATACTTGAGTCAATTATGGAGTTCACATCTCAGTCTACTGAAGATAAGTAAGGTAGTATTACTTAAAATTTGTATTCAGTATATTAATATAAGATACCTCATGGGGTGTATGTTATTTCTAGATAAAATATGTATGAGTGTTTGAGAGGGCAGTGACTTTAACTGATAAAGATCAAATAGCAGGAATGTTTCACGTATTATTCAGAAAACGCAGATGTTGTCCTGGAAGCAAAGGAAGCCACTGAACCTATCTGACATGCTTATATTTTAGAAAGGGCACATAGCAGAAATACAGAGTAAAATTTGGAAGTGATGAGAGGAGAAAGCAAAGGGTAAGTGTCTGTTGCAATGATCTGGTGAATAACTAATGTGAACACAGAATCACAGCATCGAGGGAATCCTGGGACAAGTTTGGAACGGGTGTATTAAGATTCTCTAGAGAAACAGGTCCAATAGGATGTATATAGAAAGATATTTATTAAAAGAAATTGGCTCATGAAATTATGGAGGCTGAGAAGTTCCACCATTTGCAAACTGGAGATCCTGGAAGGCTGGTGGTGTAACTAGTCCAAGTCCAAAAGCCCAAGAAACAGGGGAGCCAATGATATAGATTGTAGTCTGGGTTTGAAGTCCTGAGATCCAGGAGCACTGAGAGCAGAAGATAGGTATTCCAGCTCAAGCAGTGAGGCAAAAAAAGCTGAATTTTCATCTTCTGCCTGTTTGTTCTATTCAGGCCCTTATTGGATTGGATTGTGCCCACCCACATTGGGGATGGCAAACCAGTTTACTGAGTCTATGGATTCCAGTGTTAATTTCACCCAGAAACACCCTTAGACAAACCCGGAAATAAGGTTTAGCCGAATATCTGGGTACCCCATTATCCTGTCAAGTTGACACATAAAAATAACCATCACAAGTGGGAAACTGACGAGTAAGGAATTGCTGGTGACAGAAGTGACTGGGAAACTTGAGGCAAATGATTTTTAGCAATCAACTACATTTTTTTCTATTCCTTTCTCTGATTCACATAATCTCATAATTCCATTATGAGATTGGAATGATATTGGAATACTGGAATTCCAATATGAGATGGAATGGCATTCCATCATTACCCATTGCTATCTGTATAAAATATGCAATGCACCACTGCCTTGAGTTATTGGCATTTGGGTTGACATGGAGAAGAGAGAAGAGACTATTCATGAGTCAAGATGGAATCCTTCTAAGAAGTCAAAAGGAGTAGGACATTGGAAGTGGGAGTTGACCAAGAGACTCTTGGAGAGTTCACAGAACTATGGGTGAGGTCCTGGATTTATCATCGTATATGGGAGGAGCTCCCCTTAGCTTTCTATTTTTTTCCCTAAATATTAGGAAGATAGTGATCCCCAAATCCTAGCTAACATGTGGACATACAAACTAGAGCTATTTAAGTTACAATTTTAAGAATAATTTGAAAGAATTTTTCAGGAAAAAGCTTTGTACGAACTATGAGATTCTCAAAATAATGTGTGTAATATGTTGGGAATCAGACATGAGTTCTAGTTCTGTGATGCTTGTTCAGTGTAGAACTTGGGACAAATTAGACTGTCTCATTTTACATATCTTTTATATTCCAAAGTGTTATGATTATAAATACTACAAAATGGTTACTTCCTAAAAGCTATGAGAACACAGAAGATGAACATGGTATGTGTCCCTCTTTCTTTATATAATTCCCTGCTATGTCTCTAAACCTGGCTAAGTGTGCATTAAGCCTCTGGTAGAAAGACAGTGACTCTGGAGCTATGATATGGAGGGATAACCAGATGAAATAATTATAGTGATCATTTACTGAGCAGCTACTGAATGCCAATTATTAATTTTGATAGCATTAAACTTCCCATAAACCTTATAGAGTAGGGTTTGTTATTCTCTTCTTTTAGATGGAAAAATTGAGTTCTAACAGTATTTAAAAAAATGATCAAGGGAAACTTCCACAATGTCCAGGGAATACTCCAAACTCTTTGTACATATTTCTATTTGCCTCATCAACATGTCATTAGTTGCACCAGTTTTGTAGCACTCAGTCATGAAATGATATGACTAGATGTCTCATTCTGTAGTTTCAGTAAAGAACAAGGGGCCCCTTTGCACGTGTAACAAGAAAATATAGACTCTATGTCTTATCAATTATAATTGTCAGAGTCAATATTGTCTATATTAAATGTAATGACAAACAGTCTCCACCATCAATAGTAAATCCTTTTCTATACCCTAGGCATTGAGAGTTACTAATAAATTAACATTGTCCTAAAGTTATATGTCTTTCTGTATATTAGGAAAATGTGTTGTCCTAAAGTATTATAAAGTGTTGCCTGAATAGCTTGGCAAACATAAATATTCACTATCAGAAAGGTTAGCTTTAGGGAAAGAGGCTTTCTGTATGGCGATGGGATCTTTCATAATAGAACAAATTTCTCTTCACCCTTTTCAGCCCTCGATCCCTGTTCTGACTCTTGCAAAAATAAACAATGTGCAAAATGACATAAGGGCACATATGTAACAGGGGAAAGAAATGAAATTCCATGTGAAATATATGTTCTGTCACTCATTTTTGTCTCCCCTTGCTCAGAGGTAATTTACTTGAGTATTTTACCAAACCAAAAAATAGCAACAACAAATAAATACACATTAAAGTTTATTTGGTTTTATTGATGACTTTTGGGGATACTTTTCTGGTACTGCCCGACATGAAAATGGCCAGAGGAAGATGTTAACAGGTACCTACATTTTAAAGAACTATTGCGATGTATATGATCTCTTCAATAATAGAGGCCAAAGGGAGCATCCTCAGCTTTGTAATGTAACTCAGAGTCAGGAGAGATAGTTCTCATTCTTAGCATATTAAATATTGATTAAGATGTTAATTCACAGGAAATACAGTCAAAGTTTCTTTAATAGTAGGAATATGAATACCTAATTGAGAAAAAAATAAGAGATGAAGGTGAAGAGTTCAGAAAACAAATGTTCCTTGCAGTACATTTCTGTTTTCATTTAGGTACTGAATATGAGGAAAACACCCACACAGGAGGGAAAGCTAGCATTATTTCTTAAAAGCCCAGGCTTGCACCCAATCTCCACCAGCATTTTATTCCCACCCTAAGGAATCCAATACCAAGCAGCCCCTCCCTCAGCTTAATGGCAGTCAATGGTCAAGTGACATTTACTTTGGGAGGATGAGCCATTTATGGATGAAAACAAACTTGAGTATTACTTAGAGAAGGTTGGGGAATCCCAACCCTATTAAGGAAGGCTCTAGTGGTAGGAACAGGCCAGCTCAAGAAGGACTGTGAAAGCCATAGTAAGAGGTTCTGGATTTTATTCCAGGGACAGTTGACTTTATTTAGTAGGCATTGGGGAGTCAGACTTCTTGAGCAGGAGTGTGACATGATAAGAACTATACCTTAGAAAGAATAATCGTTGGTTATTTTTAGGAGAGTTGGAAGGGGAAGGAAACAGAAGCAAGGACACCATTCAGGAGGCCATGTATATGGTTCAGGGAAGGATGATGTTGACCTGAACTAGAACAGTTACTATAGGAATGGATGTTAGCACATAGGTGAAAGATTACATTTTGGAACTTGATTCTATATTACTTGGTAGTTGATTTGGGCCAAGAATGAAAGAAAACAAATTTGAGGAGGTAACCTAAAAAGGGCTTTGGGGGGAAAAAAACTCTGATTTTAGGAAGACTTGGGTTAGTTATCTGACTCCGTGTGTAATAGCTGTGTGATCTTGAATAGGTTATGTACCTTTCTTAATTTTGTTTTCCTCAAAACAATGGTTATAAAGCCCAATTACTTGGTTTGGTGTGATATTTAAATGCATTCCCAAGTATATACATTCTGCAGTCACATTACTGTGGTTGAGAATTAGATATTTGAGATGCAGAAAAACTGGATTAAATCTATTAGGGGACATTTTCCAGGTTTTCAGTGTATACTTTATGCTTAGAGAAGAAATGGAGTCCTCAATTGTCCAGGACTCAGCAGACTTTCAGAAGAAAATGGTCAGTAATGGATGTAAGATATGAAAATGTAGACATATTCACAAGTGAACATTTGGGAACTCCAGGCTGGCATCAAAAATTAGTTGAAATTATTTTATCTACCAGCATATCCTTGAATTAAAATAATTTGCCATTTCAGCTCAGTAGGAATGATTTTTATATGTAATTTAGCAATAAGTACCTTTGTTTTATAAGAAAATGAGTCATGCATTCTCAAATTGATCCCTATTAAGATTGTAATCTTTTCTGAAAATTTTATATGAAAAAAATGTCTGTTGATATATCTCCACTTTGTTATTGGAGATGCAGTGCCACATGTTTGACAGAGCATCAATGATTGTCATTACAATGATTGTATTAGACTTGTAAGATATTTTAAATTTACTCAAAATACTAGTAAAGCTATAATTTACAAAGGGATCACTATATACCAACAATGACGTACAGTATCTCATTTCATCCATAGTAGTCCCATGTGGCAGACATTATCTCTAATTTACAGATAAGGAAACAGAGGCATGAAGAGTAATTTTTCCCCATGTCACATAGCTAGTAAGTTAAAGAACCCAGATTTCAATCCAAAGGTCTTCAACACCAAAGTTGATGCCAGTTTCCTCAAATTTAAGAATTCTGTTGCCTTTTAGTTAAGGTATCATCAATCTAAAGAATAAAATCATTTACAACCTCATGTAGTTGGAAGCAAAGCATTTTTCTGAGTAAGGATTACCTACTCTTGCAGTTATATAACTTTTAATAATATTATTGTCTTTACATTTTAGAAAAATAAAAATTGTCTTAAGGAAAAAAAAACACATCAAAGCTGTAGGGTAAGAGCTCATACTTTCATAATCTAAAGTTTTCTACATGGACGCTGAGATTCTAATGATAATCTCACCCTTGCCTCCACCCTACTAGGGATGGAGTGATGTACCTGATCCTTGAGAAGGGGAGGGAAGAAGACAAGACATGTGCATTTCTAAAAAGCTCCACAGGCAATGGAGATTAAACTCTCTTCACTGGCCAATTGGAGGCCAGTGTTCTAATCTTATTTTCATGGTCTTATAATAAGAGACAAACCAAAGAGGAATATTGCTGATGGAGCAACACTCTGCAAGGGGTGAGTTGAATTGGGTGAAGCAGGGTTGACTGTTCTGTCACTGGAGGCATCAGAATATTGGTGATCAGCAATTTTAATATAAATCTTCAACTGTATTAAAACAGGGTTTTTAATTCAGTATTATGTAAAATCTCTAGACTGAACTAGGAGAATAACAAGCCCCTCTATAGAATTTGAGTTAATGCAAGCATATATTTAAATGATATGAACATAGGCACACACATACACATACACACACGTATATGTAAAAGGGGAGAAAAAAGAGACTACATTTTAAGTGCAGTAAAGTTCTGAAATTACCATCTTGTACCTTCTCCTTAGGAAATTGGTGAGCCTGTCGGGGGATGAGGTTAAGGGAAACAGCAAAAGCTGATCATACACTTATTATTTCTCCTCTAACTTTTCCTTAATTCCATGCATCCTCAGGCTCCTGATTTTTATATCATTTTGTATTGAAATGTCTATACATTTTATTAGGCCTTTTATATTATAAATAAATTTCAATCTGTTTGGTAGCACGAGCATGGTCTTCATCGTATGTTTATATTGATCTACCTATTCCGCTTCTGTTTAATTACTGCACTGCTTTGTATGAAGCTGACACTAAAGCCGTATGGTGGTCATGTGCTGACACCACCACTTCTAAAGGTAGCCCTTATCTAATGGCTAACCAACCCAAGGCTCTAAGCGACTTAGCCAAAGTACACTGTCAAGAGCTGAGGGAAGTGCACATGAAACTGGATTCTGAGGATGATGGACCAACTAAGGTGAAACATAGATTTAGATAAAATAAATTTTATCAATATAGGAGTACTCACATGGATTACAGACTTCAGCACCATGACCCCTGGGAGATGATAGAGATATGATGCTATGGTGGCTCCAAAAAATGTAGAAAAAGTAATGGCCCACACTAATGAGGCAAAAATGCCAAGTTGTCGTGGTAGATGGTGGAAGAAAAGATTAAAATGCTCATAGAAATGGGCTTATTAAATTTGATATTATGTAAGAAAAACCACCAGAGGACTGTGTTCCATGGGAAGGCTCAGAGGATCCTCCTTATACCAGTAAGAAATGTGTGGTTAGGGACATCAGGATCAACAAGAAGTGCAGTGGTTGGGATGGTAAGGAGGGCTGAAAGCTGGAACTCCTGAAATGACCAAAGGTGCTTATGAGACAAGCAACCAGAGCTCGGGGAGATTTGCACTGTGCTTTTACCTTATACTGCCCTTTCTCCTTTTCTCCCTCATTTCTTCAACATTCATTTCAAGTTCTTTCTACTTCACGAAGACCAGTCTGTATTCAACTACTTATCCTCTGTAATTCCTGTGTCATTACTCACAATATGTCAGATCTTTGCCACTATCTCCTGACATCCAGATAGCATTTAATATAAAATTTGTTCACTTCATGGACTCAAGGATGTAGTAAGAGGAAAAATATGCCTTTGGTTAGCTGACATTTGCTGTATCTCTTATTTATTTTTTCATAAATAAGGATGCTAGGCAAGAGCTCAGAGGGATGCAAATGAGGAAGAAGAAACTTTTAAGGAGGAGCAGTTACATGAACACAGCCATCATATATGTAATACGAAAACCTGGGAAAACTGGAATTGTTGCTATCTGCTGACCCACCAAGCAAAATCTGACCCAGAACAGAGATCCCAGGCTGGTTTTTGATGTCTGGATATAAGGATGCCAAATTCCTACCATAGCACTGTCTCCCCAGGGCTTATAAATCCAACCTGCTTATAAGTTCAACCCTCTAGGACACCAAACTCTAAAGTTTTCCATGTTTCTTTAGGGAGGAGAAGAAAATAAATCCCCAACTATAATGCCTACTTTTTGCTGTAAGGAGAATAAGAAAGAATGCTACTTGGGATATTATTACCCTTAACACACAGATCTATGGTAGTCAGAGCAATGAACATAGACGAGTTCTCATGACACTTGAGGTCTAGTCTCTAGTATGTCACTGTTTGGATGGCATTGAGTGAGTAAATTCTCCTCTCTTGGTCTGTTTCCTCTTTAAAATTACAGGATTGGTCCAGATACATTGCATCACACTAGATCAAACTTAGTATGGCCTCTCAAGTTGGTTAACAGAACATAGGCCCATGACTTTATACTTCTGAGAGTACTCAAAAGAGATCATGGAAACCAGCAGTTTCCGGCTATAGAACTAGCTTTCAACTTTTCTATTTCTCATACCCTTCAGAATGGTAGATATTGCAACACAGAAGGAAGAAGAAAAGGATTGTGTGGTGGGAAATTTACCTATTTCTCTAAAATTTAAAAAAATCTGAAAAAGTCTATAGCAAAGGGCAAAATATTAAAAGTACTACATCTTGGTCATGGTTTTATTATTTTCTGAAATTATATGTTTGGTATACTTTTAAATTAAAAGATTATTCCAGCATAATTGCCAAAATGTGACCTACAGTCACATCAGAGAGGAATTTTATCTAAATGTATTTTTGAAATCACTCCAGTGGTCCACATAGGTGAAGAGATGAAGCTTTGTAGTTTATGGTGACAAGACTGGTGATCAGATTAAAAAAAAAAAGATCAGAGATCGTCAGACTAGATAAAATATAAACCAAAGATAAATGCAGAGGTATATTAATATCATACAAAGTATACTTCAAATTAAATCATATTCTTTATGATAAAAAGATACATATCAAATGATAAGGTCAATTCAATGTGAGATAGAACAACCTTACATGAACATGAACTTAATAAAAGAGCTGTAATAGAGGTGAAGCAAAACTCACCTAACTGAAGGGAGAAACAGACAAATATTCCATTTTAGTTGGAGATTGCAAACTCCTTTCTCAGTACTGTAGGAAAAGTATACAGAATTCAGTATGAATAGAAAAGAAAGTAGAAAACATAAAGCAACTTGACCTAGTTGAAAATTATAGAACTTCCACACAAAAACAGCAGAATACACATTCTTTAAAAATACTAATTATAGGGCTTCCCTGGTGCTGCAGTGGTTGAGAGTCCGCCTGCCGATGCAGGGGACTTTTGTACGGGTTCGTGCAAAAACCCCGATGCAGGGGTTCATGCCCCGGTCCGGGAAGATCCCACATGCCGCGGAGCGGATAGGCCCGTGAACCATGGCCGCTGAGCCTGCGCGTCCGGAGCCTGTGCTCTGCAACGGGAGAGGCCACAACAGTGAGAGGCCCGCGTACTGCAAAAAAAAAAAAAAAATACTAATGATACATTTATTAAACGTATAATGATACATTTATTAAATGTATCATTAAATACTAATGATACATTTATTAAAATATATATGCTGAGCTATATAACGAATCTCAACAAGTTTAAAAGAATTGAAATCATAAGAAGTGTATTATATGGTTGTTAGCAATCATTAGCAGTCACTGGAAAAATATCTGTATGGGTTATGATTTTAGTTTTTCTATAATTGTGTCTGATGTATTTCTTAAGTGTAAAATGTTGAAGCATAACTGACAAAAAATAACCCATAACACCTCAGGAAGTAATTTCATTTAACTATATTTTTCCAGTCATCCCGGGGTTCCACATTGTCATTTATATTAGAGTAATAATTTTTTAAGAACCTTTCAATAAACAAATTTGTCACCCAATTTTCCCAGACTTGATGGGCCTCAAGATCCCTTTTTAAATGGCATTCAAGATGTCTTTTGTTAGAAAGTTTTTAGAAAAGCTGGTCATGACAAATAATTTTTTGTTGTCAAGAGAGATCTATCTTGCAAGTTGTCTATGTCCTTCTGTTCCAAGAATTCCTTTCACAATATCCATCTTATAATACAGAGTCTATGATTATGTGTGCTTCATCTACTAGGATTTCATCTTGATCAAAAATATTAGCAATCCAATGGCAATTCATAATCAATTTGAAGATCTCTAGGGAAATGTCTTTTTTTAGTTTATAATTCTTCCATTGTGTGTTAGGTAGAGGATGTTTTTCTTTAAAGGTCAGAAGAAGTGTATATAAAGAATATCTTAGAAGTATGAACTAGAAAGTCGTGGTAGACCTTCTATACCGCAAATAAGAAATCAAAAGCTATGAGTTCATCAAAACAACTTTGGGAAATCTAGTCAATCAACCTGATATTCTGTTTAAAGATGCCAAACATAAATTATGTTGAGTGTTAAGACATACCTGCCCACTTGATTTGACATTTTATTCAGAAACAGGTTGAAGACGTTTATGAAGAATTTACTCAGGAATTTTTTAAAAAAATGGTACCAGGTCTCATTAAGTTTGTATTACAATCTAATTTTGGATTTTTCAATAAATGGTAACGTGATGAACAATGACAGTTGAATTAAAATGAAAAAAAAGTAAATGTACTAATTGCTAAGGTGTTAATATCAGGTTCCCTTGGTTGTGAGACATATCAAAAAGTGAATTTAAAGGAGTTCCTGCTCTCAAAGAATATATACATGAATAGTACTAGGAACAACAACTATATCTAATATTTTAGAACTAGTATTTATTAAATATTCCCCTTGATATAGGTACTTGCATACATTCTCATTTAATTTTCTCAGCAATTCTGCAAAATACTTAGGAGTATCCAATTAGGGACCTGCACAATACCCGCTTCCCTCTCCAATGTGTCTTTCTTATGTCTTGGATCATGGTTGGTCTGAGTCTACCATGAGTCATATTTCCTGATTTTTCAGTCGTCTTACTTCTAGACGTGGCTATGCGGCCGGATTCTGGCCAGTGATGTGTAAGTGCAAGTCAATTTCCATTGCTCTTAAAGCCATGATCATGTAGAAATTATTTACATTTTTTTCCCAACATATAATGTTCAGATTAAAGACAGGAGTTATTCTTAGGAATACAGAAGAGCTGCGTATATTTGAAAAAAGCAACATTTCTAAAAATACCAGTTAATCCTTTATTTAACTGAATTTTGAGCGTTTACCAATTTACAGATTAAAAATGATTACAAATAGAACTAGATTTTAAGAATTAAAATATTAAGAATTCTAGCACAGAATAATGTAGAACAAGAATCGTGAGAAAGCCAAGAGAACATCTGTAAAAACTAGAAGAATGAGAACATAGAGCAGGCAAAAAGGTTCAAGTCTCTTGACAACACTGGTAAAATACTTTAATTGCCACTTTAGAATGCAGAAATCGAATGTTACTGCACTCACAAATATATTCCATAGTATACATAGTTTATACATATGTCTTTAAAATATACACCGTATGTCAATAACTTGTAACCAACTCGATTAAGGTCATTATTGACATTACAGATAACCCTATGTCATGATTAAGTTAGAATAAAATCCTAATTATCAGGATCAGTAACTGTGATACGGTCAGTTCCCAGTGAAAAAAGGCAGGAAGGGTCTCCTTGCACTGGAATGCTTATGTGTGAGTGTATATCAGTATGTGTGCATGCACATGTACGTGTTGCGGGATGTACAACACCGTGCCAGTTACAGAGTAAGCAGTCAACATATGGTGCTATAAAACCATGTTTGCAGCTCAAACACAGTGCATGCCAGACAGACCTTGTACATACGGAGGTGTTTGTATAGAGGAGTCCCTGTTGCTTAAGCCACACGTTTTATGGGATTTTGTTATACTAGATTGAGCAGACTAAAACAGATTACTAATACATTTTTTACCTCCCCTGGAGCCAAATTGCTTACATTTTAGGGTAGAGACCATCCCTCTTCCCCCAAGAGATTTATTCACATTCCAAGCTCTCTCTCCTTTTCTCTGAAGAGGAAGAAGGGGAGATGGATTAACTCCTGTATAAGCTTTGAGGTTCATGATTTTGGGATTGTTCCCCTATATGTGCAAGGTCTGTATGATACACACTGTGTTATGACAAGGAGGAAATGGGGCATGGGACCTGGCACTAAGGTATTCTGTATGCAAATAGCTGATCTGCCTCTGATCCAAAAACGTCATATTTACTGTCAGGAAAACATAAATTAATATGGCTATTATGTAATAATGAATTTGGCTAGCCTTTGTCCCAGGCTCTTGGGAGGTAACTGCTATATATACCTTTGTAATTTCTTGAGTAACAAGAATGTTTCTGCTCCTGTGTAACATGAGTTGTTCAAAAACCAAAAAGGCTATATAATTAAAAATAAAAGCATAGTCTTCTGGACAAGCTAAAGTAACAGACTGTATTTAAGCTCCCATCTGAAGCAATAATAACAACAGCAACAAAACATATAGAATAAGTGAAACAATAGTTTTCATGATACTGGACATCAGTGATCCCTAAGAAGTGGGAAACAAATGAATAAATCTCTAAAAAATATTTTCATATTTCTGTCTGGAGAACATTTCCAGGTCAGTGTTTAGGAAATGGGAGCCCAGGTGTGGTCAGTGGACTCCCTGAATTGAGAATGTGGAGCTGAAAGTCCAGATGGGTGCAGAACAAGTGGATTACAAGGGGCACAGGGAAACTTTTGGAGTGACATGTATGCTCATTTTCTTGATTGTGGTGATAGATTCATGGACATATACACATGTCAAGATGTTTAGTTGTGTACTTTTTACGTACAATATATTGTGTAATTAAACCTCAATAAAAATGTTAACAAAAAATGAAAGGATATTCCCTTTCAGTGACTGAGATGACCTTAAAAATGAACTCTCCTTTCCTAGTATTGAAGTGCTTAAGAAGGATGATTAGTCATTACATCGTTGTTTGATGTACACGGCACTATGCAAGTGGGTAGTTTTTAGTTATCTTCAAAAGCCACGTGAACTATTCCTACCCTACAGTATAATGTTTGCACTCGTGTACTCCTATCTGGACTGCATGCAATTTCTACTTATAAAATATCAAGAAGATAAAATGTTATATCACTTGATAAAATGAGCATAGATATTACTAGATTGCTATTAACTTGTCATTAGTTATAAATAACTAATGACAGTTTTGTGTTAGTTTAATACATTTAAGAATAATCATCTTAATATCATAGTCAGTTTGACACATTTAACTGTCATATTTCCTTATTATATATTATGAACAGCTGCTCTCATCCTAACTTTTAGCAACTAACGCTAATAACTCATTTATGACTGTGGGTCACTTTGCTCCTTGGTATTAAAAGAAGGATTCTGTTTAAATTTCTATAATGAAATATTCCTTTTGGAATCCATGCTTTTTTTTTTTTTTTTTTTTTTTTGCGGTACGTGGGCGTCTCACTGTTGTGGCCTCTCCCATTGCGGAGCACAGGCTCCGGACGCTCAGGCCCAGTGGCCATGGCTCACGGGCCTAGCCGCTCTGCAGCATGTGGGATCTTCCCAGACCGGGGCACGAACCCGCGTCCCCTGCATCGGCAGGTGGACTCTCAACCACTGCGCCACCAGGGAAGGCCGGAATCCATGCATTTTGTTGTGGCCAAGCTCTGCTGCTGCCTCTGTTGTAGGTCAGAGGCAGGCACAGAGCCCAAGTCCTAAGTACTGCAAAGAATCTATGATGCACTTACTTAAAATTCTGTGTTCAATATATAACATAACTCGTAAGATATTGTTTTTAGGTTTAGATAAAAGTATTAATTGAAAGAAACTTAATTTTTTTTCTTTTTTTTCTTTTTTTTTTGCGGTACGCGGGCCTCTCGCTGCTGTGGCCTCTCCCGTTGCAGAGCACAGGCTCCGGACGCGCAGGCTCAGCGGCCATGGCCCACGGGCCCAGCCGCCCCGCAGCATGCGGGATCCTCCCGGACCGGGGCACGAACCCGTGTCCCCTGCATTGACAGGCGGACTCTCAACCACTGCGCCACCAGGGAAGCCCAGAAACTTAATTTTGATAGTAGAGTTACTGGGATTGAAATAGTTATCATAAGCAGAATTATTCAGGATTTTTTTTGTGTGTTAGGCAAGATATAGATTTTATTCTGAAAGCAATGAGGAACATGAAAACATTTTGAACAAGCATTATATGAACAGACTTGCACGATAGAATGTACTTCCTTGCAGCATTGTGTAGTCAGTATTTACTAGTATGAGGAGAGTAGGGGAATTACAATCATAGTAATAAGGGAGTCCTAGGAGATATGTTGGAAAAAGTTTACAAATGAGAAATTTTCATGACAGGAGTGTCTTTAGGATGAACATACACACACTCATATATCTGTGCCTATATAACTACATAAATTCTTGTTGATCTGTTATATACTCTTATGAAAATGATTTAATAATATATCTCTCCCAATTCCATCATGATTTCAAACCTTCAGTAAAATACACTATGCACAAATCTGTTGAGTTGATGAGCTTTTGGGGATCATTAAAAAAGCCCACATTTGCATTAATATTAGGCAGAGAAAAGAGAACATGGGGAGTAGTTGAGAAAAAAATAATTCCCCAAATTCAAAAAGAGCACAGAATTAGAGTGAGATTTATCCAATGGATTCTCTCTGGGAACTTACAGAAAGACCTGGAATTAACAATAAATGTGGAAGCAGTTCTCCACAGCTTTGTTCTGTTTAAAAATTAAAGGAGGGGCTTCCCTGGTGGCGCAGTGGTTGAGAGTCCGCCTGCCGATGCAGGGGACACGGATTCGCGCCCCGGTCCTGGAAGATCCCACATGCCGCGGAGTGGCTGGGCCCGTGAGCCATGGCCGCTGAGCCTGTGTGTCCAGAGCCTGTGCTCCACAACGGGAGAGGCCACAGCAGTGAGAGGCCCGCATACCGCAAAAAAAAAAAAACAAAAAAACAAAAAAAAAAACAAAAAAAAAATTAAAGGAAAAGATGATCTCAAAATGTTGGAGAACTTAAACACAAGAAAATTGGGGCTATATAATTTTTTACAGAATTAATTTAAAATTAAGGCTGTACTGAATACAGTTTTAATGATGTAATAAAGTATATGAAAACACTAAGTACAAATTGACATAACATTTGAATAGGCAGTATAATAGTTGATAATCAGAAAGTATTCTAGTTACGTTTCCTGAGTTTGCTCGGTTTTGACTCGGCGGAAAAAACAATTTAGAATCTGAGTTTTATTTTACATTGCTATAATATCAGTTTGTTGAAAATTCCTTACATAAAGAAAGATATATTATTTGTTCTGCTTTCTCCAACTAATTGCCAAATTTGTCTCCAGAGTTCTCCTTAGTTTGCCTGGAGTCACTGATAGGAAAAACAAACAAAAATCAAAACACCTTGATCTTTTGATTTAAAACAGTCTTTAAAAAAAGTGCAGCTAAAATAATGACTATTTACTGAGCACCTATGAAAAGTTGACATTAATCAGTTTTAGCTTACTTAATTGTTGACATAAATTTCTAGATTATCCTTTCTTATTCTCATTTTATACAAGAGAAAAATAACTCTAATACAGAGCATTCAAGAGATGATCAAGGAAGTAGCTTGTTTACAACATATGCCATAGAAAGCAATTAGAAGGACATGTTTCATCCATAGATTAAAGGAAAAAATTATCTTGCCGAAAGAGTCCCTTTGTACTCTGTTGGCTCTGTTAAGGCCAGAGGAACTTCTGTTCCTAGGAGCTCTCGATTGCCTTTAGATGTTTGTCAGCATTTTTATTCTAAGGGAGCAGCTTGAAATAGTGTGACAACAACTCTTAAGGGAATTGTATGCACACTTTCCAAAAATCTAAAATGTAATGCCACATAACTTCTCAGGTGTCCTGGGACCATTCCCAGCTGTTAGTTTTGTATATCGGCTTGCCTCAATTACTACTCTATTAGGTACAGCAGTTTTGTAGCACTGAGCCATGAAATAGTATGACTAGTTTTTCCAGACCGTTGCTTCATTAAAGGACAAGGGTCCCCAGTATGTAATGTTACTAGAAAACTATAGAAAATAAGTCTATTTAATGATTATGAATAAGATCAATCTTGTCTGATACTAAATTTAATGAAAAGCAATTCCCACCATCACTAGTAGATCATCTGAGTTTTCTTCCTGATTTAGTTGAATTTGCTTAAAGGGCTGTTGGCATCATTGCATAGATTGCTGACTTTTTACATTGTTCCAGTGACTCACAATTCAAAGTTTTGATATGCACAGACTGTTTAGATCAGCTCTCAGAAGGCAGGCAAAGTATTTCTAAGCCAGTTTAGTGGAGATTCACAAAAAATTGTCCTTGCCATTATGAGAAATTCTTCATTGGGTTTTATATGGTTCAGAGAGTTATGAAGGCTTCTAACATTTTGATTGTAAGGTAATACCCCAAGCATAATAAGTATTCCAAATTAAAAATAGTAGTAATGGCATATTCAGTGGGCAAAGTCATTGCCCACTAGAGACAAGGCTAATGGTATTTCTTTAATTATTGAGTTATTACCATTCTTCTTTCTAAAACTTTTCGAAGAAGTTGTCATAAAAGTTATGTGGAGTAGTATTGATGAGATGGAAATAAAACAAAATGACATAGAGGATATATGGGTGTTGTTGATCCAAAAACGGCTGGGCTGATGTGATAACTGCAGTATGGCTTTACATTTACGTCTGCTAAGCTACTTGGCAGTCAAAGATGGATGGGTGGATGGGTAGATATAGACTAATAAAGTTTTCATATTTTCATTTTACTCATAGTGGCTGGCATTATCTGGATGTTTAACATTGCCTGGATATTGTGAGAAATAATCATCCTCATTTAATTCTCATGACAAATGTGAGATGTGTAATATCTTTTTCATACAGACAGGAACATAGAGATTTATAAAGGTTTATGGTACTTATCCAAGATCATCAGTATCTAAAGGCCAAAAACAGGTTCCAAATTCAGAGTATTTTGTTGTCATGATGTTTGAGTTTTTATCCACTGGGGAGAAAATTGTAGGAGGATTTTACATAAGAGCATTGAATTATATAACGGACAAGCTTTACAACAATTCTATTTCTATTGTCCTTATTTCAGTACGGAGGATCCACAGTAATCTACTGATATGCAATTCTGTTCTCAAACTTTTTTTTTTTTTTGCCTATCTTGCAGCAAACAATATTAAATCAAAATTCATATGTGATTATTAGGCTCAGTTTTGAGATCTTCTAAAAAATATATTAATATCAAATTGTGGAAGTTTGTTTTTAGATTTGAAGGAGACAGTATATGCAGATCTCCTAGTATATTAACTTATCTATTGTAAGATTCAATATATACTATTTTCCTTTGACAGTTTCTTCTTAAATGATAAAAATAAATCCATAGTCCTTCCATATCATAGACCTCTAAATAGTTGACTATAATTTACTGATTTTACTGATTTTATGGTTAGTGTTACTTTCGTTCATGATTAATTTCTATTAAGCTGATGTTTTGATGGATTCTACAATGTTGATTTGTGAAGCTGGGAACTATGTTCCTGGTACCAGTTTTGCCTTATGGCTCCAAGTTAGGTTGGCCAAAAAAGGAACTTCCATGAGATTTGCAAGGCAGAGGTGAAACTGAATCATTGCACTTGGAAGGCCATCGCAGTTAGATGCAGGACTGACTATCACAGAGGAGCTCACTGGGTTCCATTTGCACTCATGTTCCTGACTTTGTATCCAACTCATTTTCTCATCTTCAGGAATAACAACCCCAGGTGTACCACCAGATGCTTGGCTAGAGTCTCACAGAGGCAGCACTTGCAGAGGGGGAACAGCTTCTCACAGACTTATACACAAACTCCTCCTTTGTGATTTCATTTTATTAGACAGATGTACTTCTCTTTTTCAGATTTCCTTGCATGCTCCAACTTGTCCACTCAAGCCACTGTTTCAGATGGACAAATTAAGGACTCTTTCCATAATCCTCCAACTCTCTACCATAACGTCCCTTCCCTATCAACTCCCATGTGTATGTGTGTATAAGATCTAATTCTCATATGAATCCATTATTTCCATAATATTTATAGTGATTCTCCTTCTTTGAGCAAACCCTAACACAAATGTGCAAAAAATTATAAATTAGGCAGTATATATTTTCCAAGTCCAATCATTTTTTCTTTTTCTCTGTCTTATAAATTGTTACTTTTGATGCATAGTATTAGTGATATTACTCAGTTTATTTTTACTTTTTTATTACTAATTTTTCTTCTACTTACTTAAACCTAAACTTGAGGCTTGTTGCCCAGGGGAAGGGGATATTCAAATTAAAACAAAGAGTCAAATTGTTATAGTCTTTATGTTCTCGTCTGACTTTTATAAATCTACAGTGGAGATACTAGTTTTGAAAATCATTATTTTCAAATAAGAGATCATTACTGCAGATAAGGCAGCAATATGCAGGGTGGCTTATATGAATTACAGTTTTCAATTCTTTCAGTAACCTTTCAGATTGTCAGGAAGCTAAAAACACAAATTAATTATACAGTTTACTTAGGGTGGAAGGCAGATTCTAATATAATTCCCAGTGACCCACAGCCTGATATAATACCCTCCATTTTAGTGCAAATAAGACCTTTGAACGTAAGGGAATATCAGTCTTGTGATTATGTTATGCTATATGGTAAAAGGAAATTTTACAGATGGAATTAAGGTCCTTAATCAGTTTTGATAATCAAGTTTTATATTATCTGGTGTCCCTGACCTAATGAAGTGAGTTCTTAATAGGAAGTCTAGAGGTCAAAGAGGTTTTCTTTTCGAAACGCATCCTCCATGAGTTCTACAGGTGCAAGAAAATTAATTCTTCTAAAAACAACAGAAGCTTGGAAGTGGACCCCTAGTCTTAGATGGGACTTCAGCTCTGGCTGACATCTTAAAATTCAGCTTTGTGAGACCATGAGCAGAGGTCTATGCCATGCCTAGACTTCCAGTGTGTGGAAACTGTGAGATTAAAAAATAGATGTTGTCTTAAACTTATAATTTGTGGTAAATCATCACACAGCAGTAAAAACTAATGTAATCAGTGCCATAAAGCTTCATGTCAGGTCTAGGATTTGCATCCAGTCTACCCTAATTTCAAAGTAGAGTTCCCATAAACACTTATGACGCCTTCCAAATCTCTATGGGAGGGAAGGAGGGAGAGAGGGAGGGAGAGAGAGAGAGAGAACTAGAACATAGAGAGAGAAAGGAGAAAGAACACAGGAAGGAAGGAAGACAGTACCAAGCCTGCAAACTGTTTTGAGAAGATGGTTTACTCATTTTAAAAAAGCACTAATCATGAAAGATTCTATTCATCAGAACCTATACTCATAAGTTATTCTTCACATGACTGGTAAATACTCTAAGAAGACCAATATAAATTGTGTTCATGGAGAAAAATATTTAACTTATATTTTAAGGAAAAATAGATAAAATTATGCCATGTCTAACCAGGGAACCAGTTTACCTTTACCATACCATGGATTTCAGTTTTGATAAAATTATGTGTTGGGACATAGCACCACAGCAAATATTGGTAGCCTTGGTCTGTAGCCAGAGTTATTAATGTGTACCTGTACTATTAACGTAATATATTCTATATATTAGAAAGCACAATTTCATACGTTGTTATTATAGATATAATATGAGTGGATTGAGAAAGCATAATGAGTGTTCAATAGATGAAAGACTGGCTTCAGGGAAAGGAATATTTCCATATCTCTGTGTAACTGTTTATTAATAGCATAAATTTCTTTCTCCTTCTATGGTCCTTGGCTTCCTAATCTTGACTCATCTAAATATAGACAGTACATAATAAGATACTACAAATGTGACAGGAAAGATGGAAGGAAAGAAGGGGATAAAGAATTTCATGTGAAAAGTTTACTCTGTGACTATTTTTTTATCTCTAATACTTTATCTGAAAAAATGGAAATTAGTTGGAAGATACACTATTTTAGAGCCCCCTCCCCAAAATAGGCAATAATGATGTTTGAAATATATTTATGTGTCCTAAACTATGTAGCTAATTAAAGTAATGAGGATTGTCTACAAAGGTTTAAAAAATGTGACTTTATAGGAAAATATTTTATTTTTTAAAATGTTTATTGGAGTATAGTTGCTTTACAATGTTGTCTTAGTTTCTACTGTACAGCAAAGTGAATCAGTTATACATATACCCACTCTTTTTTAGGTTTCCTTCCCATTTGGGTCACCACAGAACATTGAGTAGAGTTCCCTGTGCTATGCAGTAGGTTCTCATTAGTTATCTGTTGTATACATAGTAGTGTATGTATGTCAATCCCAATCTCCCAATTCATCCCATCCCGCCTTCCCCCCTTGGTATCCCTAAGTTTGTTCTATACATCTGTGTCTCTATTTTTCTGCTTTGCAAGTAAGTTCATCTGTACCATTTTTCCAGATTCCACATGTAAGTGATATTATATGATATTTGTTTTGTTTCTTTCTGACTTACTTCACTCTGTATGACAGCCTCTATGTCTATCCATGTCTCTGCAAATGGCACTATTTTGTTGCTTTTTATGGCTAATATTCCATTGTATGTATATATATATATGTATATATATATATATATATATACACACACACACACACACACATACACATATACCACATCTTCTTTATCCATTCCTCTGTTGATGGACATTAGGTTGCTCCCATGCCCTGGCTATTGTAAATATTGCTGCAGTGAATATTGAGGTGCATGTATCTTTTTGAATTATGGTTTTCTCTGAGTATATGCCCAGGAGTGGGATTGCTGGGACATATGGTAATTCTATTTTTAGTTGCTTAAGGAACCTCCATACTGTTCTCCATAGTGGCTGTACCAATTTACATTCCCACCAACAGTATAGGAGGGTTCCCTGTTCTTTACATCCTCTGCAGCATTTATTGTTCGTAGAATTTTTTGGTGAGGGCCATTCTGACTGGTGTGAGGTGTTACCTCATTGTAGTTTTGATTTGCATTTCTCTAATAATTAGTGATGTTGAGCGTCTTTTCATGTGTTTGTTGGCCATCTGTATGTCTTCTTTGGAGAAATGTCTATTTAGGTCTTCTGCCCATTTTTTCATTGGGTTGCCTGTTTCTTTTTTAATATTGAGCTGCATGAGCTGTTTGTATATTTTGGAGATTAATCCCTTGTCAGTTGCTTCATTTGCAAATATTTTCTCCCATTCTGAGGGTTGTCTTTTTGTTTTGTTCATGGTTTCCTTTGCTGTGCAAAAGCTTTTAAGTTTCATCAGGTCCCATTTGTTTATTTTTTATCTTATTTCCGTTATTCTAGGAGGTGGGTCAAAAAAGACCTTGCTGAGATTTATGTCACAGTGTTCTGCCTATGTTTTCCTTCAAGAGTTTTATAGTGTCCGGTCTTACATTTAGGTCTCTAATCCACTTTGAGTTTATTTTTGTGTATGGTGTTAAGGAGTGTTCTAATTTCATTCTTTTACATGTAGCTGTCCAGTTTTCACAGCACCACTTATTGAAGAGACTGTCTTTTCTCCATTGAATATCCTTGCCTCCTTTGTCATAGATTAGTTGACCATAGGTGTGTGGGTTTATCTCTGGGCTTTCTATCCTGTTCCATTGATGTATATTTCTGTTTTTTGTGCAGCTACCACACTGTCTTGACTACTGTAGCTTTGTAGTATAGTCTGAAGTCAGGAAGCCTGATTCCTCCAGCTCCATTTTTCTTTCTTAAAATTGCTTTGGCTATTCGGGGTCTTTTGTGTTTCCATACAAATTGTAAATTTTTTTGTTCTAGTTCTTTGAAAAATGCCACTGCTTATTTGATAGAGATTGCATTGAATCTGTAGATCACTTTCACAATATTGATTCTTCCAGTTCAAGAACATGGTATATCTCTCCATCTGTTTGTGTCATCTTTGATTACTTTCATCAGTATCCTATAGTTTTCTGAGTACAGATCTTTTGTCTCCTTAGGTAGGTTTATTCCTATGTATTTTATTCTTTCTGTTGCGATGGTAAATGGGATTGTTTCCTTAATTTCTCTTTCTGATCTTTCATTGTTAGTGTATAGGGATGCAAGCGATTTCTGTGTATTAATTTTGTATCCTACAGCTTTACCAAATTCATTGATTAGCTCTAGTAGTTTTCTGGTGGCATCTTTAGGATTTTCTATGTATAGTATCATGTCATCTGCAAACAGTGACAGTTTTACTTCTTCTTTTCCAGTTTGTATTCCTTTTATTTCTTTTTCTTCTCTGATAGTCATGGCTAGGACTTGCAAAACTATGTTGAATAATAGTGGTGAGAGTGGACATCTCCTTGTCTTGTTCCTGATCTTAGAAGAAATGCTTTCAGTTTTTCACCATTGAGAATGATGTTTCCTGTGGGTTTGTCATATATGGCCTTTATTATGTTGAGTTAGGTTCCCTCTATGCCCACTTTCTGGAGAGTTTTAGTCATAAATGGGTATTGAATTTTGTCAAAAGCTTTTTCTGCATCTATTGAGATGATCATGTGGTTTTTATTCTTGTTTGTTAGTATGGTGTATCACATTGATTGTTTTGCATATACTGAAGAATGCTGGCATCCCTGGGATAAATCCCACTTGATCATGGTGTATGATCCTTTTAATGTGTTGTGGATTCTGTTTGCTAGTATTTTGTTGAGGATTTTTGCATCTATGTTCATCAGTGATATTGGCCTGTAATTTCCTTTTTTTGCAGTATCTTTGTCTGTTTTTGGTATGAGGGTGATGGTGGCCTCATAGAATGAGCTTGGGAATGTTCCTTCATCTGCCATTTTTTGGAAGAGTTTGAGAAGGATAGGTGTTAGGTCTTCTCTAAATGCTTGGTAGAATTCGCCTGTGAAGCCATCTGATCCTGGACTTTTGTTTGTTGAAAGATTTTTAACCACAGTTTTAATTTCATTACTTGTGATTGGTCTGTTCGTATATTCTATTTCTTCCTGTTTCAGTCTCGGAAGGTTGTACCTTTCTAAGAGTTTGTCCATTTCTTCCAGATTGTCCATTTTATTGGCGTGCAGTTGCTTGTAGTTGTCTCTTACGATCCTTTCTATTTCTGCTGTGTCCGTTGTAACTTCTCCTTTTTCATTTCTAATTTTATTGATTTTAGTCCTCTCCCTTTTTTTCTTGACGAGTCTGGCTAATGGTTTTTCAATTTTGTTTATCTTCTCAAAGGACCAGCTTTTAGTTTTATTGATCTTTGCTATTGTTTTCTTCAGTTCTATACCATTAATTTCTGCTCTGATCTTTATGATTTCTTTCCTTCTATTGACTTTGGGTTTTCTTTGTTCTTCTTTCTCTAGGTCCTTTAGTTGTAAGGTTGTTTATTTGAGATGTTTCTTGTTTCAGAGGTTTTGGGTTGCCTTGTTTTCATTGTCATTATATATGATAATATTTTAAAGGGCTATTAAAATACACTTAACCTTGGATATCAAAGTCCATGTGTCTCCAGTTTCAAATAAGCAAAAGTTTTGTGAAGTAGCTAGGGCAAGACACATATAGTATATAGATCCATATGAAGTCAAAATTTATTTGAAAAGAAGATATGAATTTCTCAAATATGCTTGATGTTGGAGTACTGTGAGATTTTAGAACTAAATTAATCATTGTGGTTTAATAGTATTATACTGCAAGTGAGCAGTAAAAAATAGCAAGACAGTGAGAATGACAGATTCAGCGTATTTTCCTCAAAACTTGACCCTCATCCCCAAACTCCATTAGCTCCACCAACACTCCCCTCTCTTACCTGGGAGACTACAGACCCTGAGACTCACCCTCCCCTCACTCTAGTAACAATATATGAGCAAGAGAGGAAGCCAGTGACATTTACCTTTGTAGAAAAAATCATATGCAGGTGGCAACTATGATTTGACGAATTCTTTAGGGAGAGGGTAAAATTCCAGCAAGAGAAGAGATTTATCTGAAAGCTTGTAGACATTCACACAAAAAATTAGAAAAGTAATGAATGTGGGAGGTTGTTTTATGACATCCTCTGAAGGCCTAAGTGATTTGAAAGATGATGATGAGATAGGGACTTGGGCTTGAACATGAGGAAAAAGGGCACTAATCTAGGAAAAAATTGATAGGGTCATCATTTTAGGGGAGCTGTTGCATGGTGGAGTCATTGTGAGAACTGAATTTAGAAATCAGAAGACCACTGGACACTGTGGAGTCTGAATGGAGTACCATTAAAACAGGAAAGTATGGGTTAGGACAACAGGCTGCCATGAGGCTGTGGAATTAAGGGTTTTGCACAAATTATTAGCCCTTTGGTATGTGCATGTTTAGTTAGCAGAGGAAAACAAATATTATCCAAATCTATGCAAAAAAGAAAGCTACAGAGTATATATTGAAGGAAATAGAGCTAGTATTAGAGTGGGTGTATTTGTCTGAGTCTGGCTGACACTGAATTTAGAGCTCTGCCTTTTTTTTTTATTGAAGTATGGTTGATTTACAATGTGTTAATTTCTGCTGTACAGCAAAGTGATTTAGTTATACATATACATATGTTCTTTTTTATATTCTTTTCCATTATGGTTTATCACAGGTTATTGAATATAGTTCCCTGTGCTATACAGTAGGACTTTGTTGTTTATCCATTCTGTATATACTAGTTTGCATCTGCTAATCCCAAACTCCCACTCCATCCCCCCTCCCCCTCCCCTTGGCAACCACAAGTCTGTTCTCTATGTCTCTGAGTCTGTTTCATAGATAAGTTCATTTATGTCACATTTTAGATTCTACATATAGATGATATCATATGGTATTTGTCTTTCTCTTTCTGACTTACTTCACTTAGTTTGAAAACCTCTAGGTCCATCCATGTTGCTGTGAATGACATTATTTCATTCCTTTTTTATGGCTAAGTAGTATTCCATTGTATATATGTACCACATCTTTATCCATTTATCTGTTGACAGACATTTAGGTTGCTTCCATGTCTTGGCTATTGTGAATAGTGCTGCTGTGAACATAGGGTTTCATGTATCTTTTTGAATTAGAGTTTTGTCTGGATATATGCCCAGGAGAGGAATTGCTGGATCATATGGAAACTCTATTTTTAGTTTTTTGAGGAACCTCCATATTGTTTTCCATAGTGGCTGCTACAATTTACATTCCCACCAACACTGTAGGAGAGTTTCCTTTTCTCCACACCCTCTCCGGCATTTGTTATTTGTAGACTTTATAATGATGGCCATTCTGACTGGTGTGAGGTGATATCTGATTGTAGTTTTGATTTGCATTTCTCTAATAATTAATGATGATGAGTATCTTTTCATGTGCCTATTTGCCATCTGTATGTCTTTAAGCCATTTTGAGATTATTTTTGCATATGGTGTGAGGGTGTGTTCTAACTTCATTGATTTACATGCGCTGTCCAACTTTCCAATACCACTTGCTGAAGAAACTGTTTTTCCCCATTGCAGTATTGCCTCCTTTGTTGAAGATTAATTATCCTTTGGTGTGTGGGTTTATTTCTGGACTCTCTATTCTGTTCCATTGATTCATATGTCTGTTTTTGTGCCAGTGACATGCTGTTTTGTTTACTGTAGCTTAGTAGTATTGTCTGAATTCTGGGAGGGTTATTCTTCTTGTCTTTTTTGAGTGTTGTCTCCTAGAAGCCCAGGACAAAGTAAAAAGTATATAATTAAAGGAAGGAGTAGTTGGTTTGTGACATAGAGATGTTTAGCTCACAATTAATGAATCCCAGACTAGAGCAGTATTCCTTAAAGTGTTATTTAAAAATACAAGTTCTTTAACAAAACTTCTAAGAATGTGTCTTACGTTTCCCATAAGCATTCAGCTAATATTTCGACAATGAAGGATTGAAACCATGGAGTTAGGGATGCTAGTTTTATTAACGAGAGAATAGGGAGATATTCTTTTGAGCAAGGGAATTATGTGTGATTAGAGCTGTGTTTTCAGAAGAATAACCCATTGACCATGTTTTGGAAAGTTTGGAGAAGAAGCTGCATTTCTGCAAGAATCATGCTGGCCTAAAACAAAGTGGTTAATATGGGAACTGATGAAACAACAGAAGCGTAAATTACATTTCATAACTTGTTTCTATGTGATTTGATGTTTGATAAAAAGACAAAATAGAAAGCAAATATGAATTAACATTATAGAATAATGTTAAATAGCAAGGGCCATGAAGTAATAAAGGCTCATATTTGTTTCCTGACTCCAGCACTTGATAGCTTTGGGATCTTAAATATGTCATGCGTTCCTCTTTGTCTTAATTTCCTTATAATTAAATATTAATAATTGTAGCCAAACCTAGTTTTATTGTGACCTCTGAAAGGAATAAATCTGGTAGAGTACTTAGTGGACTTACTTAGTGGAGGCTGTAAATTATTATATCTAGTAATATTTTAAAAGGTTTAATCATGTTTTTCAGGTAATATGGTTCATTACATTAGTTTAATTGTTCATCATTCTGTAATAAAGAACATCAGATAATGAATATGAGAGATAAATGTGTTCTGGAAGTCCCAAGTACAGTACATTCTTGAGTTGAATCAATATAACTGAGAATTAGATATTCCAGCTCTTTACAATGTGATTTGAACATTATAGGGTACATTTAGTGTTCAAATGTACACTTTATGCTTACAGAAGCATTTTGGCTACCTGAGACTTCAGTAGTTTGGGAGTTAGCGGATTTTGAATGAAATAGTCAATTACAGATGCAAGGTGTAAAAATGCAGATGCATTCAAAAAAGAACTTTGGAAACTGCAAGAAAGTCATTCGAAATGATATTTTTCCATCAGTGAGTCTTTTTATTTAAAAAAATGTTCCTTACATAAACTGATTATTACATTTATCAAAAGCCCATTTGGATTAATCCATGTTTATAGGTTAGGAACAAATAATCATATTGGGGAAGTAAATGTGATGTGCAGTCACACAGTGACTTCTTCTCACAATATGATGTCTTCAGTATAATTTATTTGGAGCAACCTATTTCTCCAGAGAGGGAGCCCACCTTGTTGGTGGATTTTCTTTCTTATATGGAATGACATACCACTGTATTTCAACATAGCTGATGCTCCTCCCAATTTCTCTGTGTGTCAACTACCTAGCTACATGCTACCACATATATTCTAAATATAATCCTAGACTGTTTCTTCACACTAAAATATTTATGGCTGAGACCCTCCATATTCATCCTTTCAATGTAGAACTTTGGTTGAAAGTATGGGTTTTGGAACTGCAGTACCTTGATCTCAAATCCTGGCTCTGTCAAGTAAACAACTATTATCTTGAGGGAATATGTACTTTTCTAAGCCTTAGTTTCCTAATCTGAAAAATTCAGTAACTATTTCTTTATAATAAGGGCATTTTAAAGGTAAAATGATAACATATACAATATTTAAGCACAGCTCTATGAACTGATATCCTATGTAGTACTTTGTGTGGTTCAAAAGAAGCCTCCTCTCCCTCAATACATTTTACTGCCATGTGCCCATAAATTGTTATAATAAATAATTTTTATGATCACCAAGTGAATGGTGTCTCCAAGAGTTGTGTCCTATACAACCTGCACAGCAATTGGCCACCCCCAAATGGCTGGCAAAAAGTAGGTGCTCAGTACATGGTTATGACAACAATATCCCATTTATAAAGCCTTAAAAGTGGGAAGAATTTCAGACTAGTCTGTGGAAGGCAGGTGAGTTTGGGTGGTTAGTACATATCCTCCATGCCAAACCTTTCTCTAATCAATTTTTGGCTTTTCTCTATCTAAAATTATTCAGACAATATGAGTTAGTTAAGCAGTACAAACAATATACTACAATTCCACCTATTTTTCTTTATCATCCTGGAAAGTGTGAGGTGGGTTCCCTGTGCTAAGCTGTCATGAATTTCCCCTGGGAGAAGGTACTAGCCACTTAGACACTCCTCCTGACTTCTTAGCTCAATTTCAATAATCTTTGTGGATTTATATCCCTGATTGCCCTATCTTACATTTTGTTTTCCCTGTAAGCTGCTCCAAATTATTTTGATTGGGAGAAAATTAGGTGTAAATACTAAACATATATGTAATCATACTTACACATTATGTTTGAAATAGAAAATGAATTTAGCCTCATATTTTCCACAGTTGCTGAACAGAGGCATGGTTTATGAATTGTGAGACTGTATGAAAGCTAATGAGGTAGTGAGACCCAGTAACTTTATTTAATCTTCCTTCTACAATTTGGTTGCCCTGATTTCCTCTACATGTTACAAAATGATTGACTGCTTAATATTATCATATCTCTGCTTTGAAGTTGCACTAACAAAAGGCGTACATTTTACCAATTCAAGAACAGGGTTGAAAATATTTTACTCAGTTTTTGACCCTGTATGTTTAATTTACACTAATGCATATTTTAGAAAATAATTTTAAATGTTGCTGTTTTTATTTGCATAGCACCAGAAAGTCATTTATCTTCATGAAATTAACTCCCTTATTTTATTAATGTTGAATATTACAAGTTAACTACCTCTAATGAAATAAATTTAGGTGAAATGAAATGCTTTATTTATTATTCAGCATTTTACTGCCAAGTCGTAAAGGTGATCAGCTTTGATAAGTTGTGCCATAACATTTCTCAATAGTCTGTGGTCAAAATAAGCAGAGATTATGTTATACAGACATCACAGTTATGATGGAAAATAAAGTATATGTATATTTAAAACAAAGTATTCATATTAGAAAATAAAATATTTACTGAACATATTTTCAATTTAGTCAAGTAATAAACTATTTTTCACAAAGTATTGTAATTACTGTGTTTTAAGCAATTTACACATACTATCTCATTTATTCCTAATGAAAACCTTATAAAGTAGGCACTATTATTATCCTCAATTCACAGATGAGGAAATCAGACACAAATAGAACAGTGTTGCTGCTTTGATGGGCAGTAGATTAAACATATGTTTAACAACACCAAAAAGCTCAATGTTACATGAAATCATTGGAACAGGCAATTAAGAATAATTGAATCCCCCAATATGGAATTAGAATTAATACAAACATATAAAAGCATATACAGTGATTATATATATGCTTATATTATATACCTTTGCATTAATTCAAACATAAGCATGCTTGTTTGTATGTGTGTATGTCCATGTGTGTGTAGAGAGACCTTCAATTTTAAATATACGGTTTAGTAAGTCCTCATATTAATATTAAGTGCCATCTCGCTGGGTAATCGCTGAGACCATTATGCAGCTGTAACAACAAAGGAAAATAGCACAGATCTAAAGCTACCCATATCCCTTACTTTTCTAATGCATCATAATCTTGTGTCATCCATTGATCTTCAGACACATACTTTTGCATTGAAAATGGCTATTTTTTATCCTCGAGTATCTATATTGTTTATAAAGAGATCTCAGTCTTTCTGTGTATAGTAGCTCAGTCAAGGTCTCTGTTGGCTCTTATATTGATTTGTCTAGTCTGGTCCCTGTTAGCTACTGTGCAGGTTCAATAAAGCATAAACTTAGTAGAATCTACTCTTCTTCAAAAATGCCTGTCACACACCTGGAGCACCTGCTCTGCAGCTCAGCAGCTCCGGGAGAGGTAACAGAGGCTAATTCTTAGTAGGAGGATCACGTCTAAATAGAATTATCTCCATAAAATGATCTTATTTTGTGCAGAAGTTATTGATACTATTACTTTGTCTGTTATAATAAGGCTCCCATCCTTCTCACTGCAACAGCCTAGGATTTTATACAGTATTTCTTATTTCTAATCTTTCATGTGAAATAAAATTTTAAGTGATAACACTAATTTGTTAATTGTGTTGTTTGTAATTTGCTTTAAGCCGCTTCAGTATAGGTGAGGTGAGATACCTGTGTCTGTTAGTTCTCATGTCCACCTTGGGACAGTAAATTTTGGAAGCTCTCTAATCAGCAGTGTAGTCTCCAGTGGTGCTGTTCTACAAAAGTTTTAATATGGTTATGTGATCTTCACTAGACTGTTTGCTAATTATAAATGATGATAAACATTTTTGCATTGATGAAATAAATGGTATTAAGATACGGGAATTAGTTAGAAACATTGTATACTCTGATATTATTAAGAATATAAAAATCTGCTGAGCATAGTAGCCAGTTCTCCCAAGTGGAGCTCTTAACCTAGGATTCCAGTTTGGTCCTGCATCCCACCCACCACCTGTGCAGAGCTGTGCAATTCAATTTGATAGAAGCTAGCCACATTCAGTCACTTAAATATAAATGAAATAAAATTAACATTTTAGTATCTGTCGCTTAGTTTATATGGTTTTAGAGGCTGTCTGCTGCATCTACCCAAAACAACCCACAGTGTTGAAGTTTAAATTGGCTTATATCAGTTTATAACAGACAAAAATAATAGACTGCATCTCTAGAATCCTTATTGTAAGCTAAAAAGTGCTGAGCACTTTGTTTGAATTAACATTTGATCTTTACAACAAATTTGAGGTAATTATTTTATCTCTATTCTTCTGATGGGGACAGGGAGGCACAGAAATACGCATATATATATATATATGCACATACAACTGTAATTAGCACACAAATAGAACTTTATATTATAATTTCATATAAACATTACAAAAGCTTTTCCCTCATGGTTCTCTTTATTTTTTATAGTAACTGTAATTTAATACATATGCAATGTCAGTTGTATTGAGGTATGATTTTAATACTGTTGTTCAATTCAATTTTTCATAGTCTTTTTAAAAATAATAAATGATTCAGTAATGAGCCTTTCTGTGCCTTAAACTTTCTGCTCCTGTTGAGCTATACTTGTAGAATAAATTCCCCAGGACAGATTATGAAATAATTAGAACTATTGCCACATATTACCTTGTTTTTTCAAAAAGTTTATACTGCTTTACAATGCAAAAAGTAGCATAGTTATGCTCCAGTTTTACTGCATCTTGCTAGCAATGGGTACAATAATTATAATGTTTACAATTTGTTAGTGTAAAAGGAATGCCCCCATATGCATTTTTACAGTTTTTTGATCTGACATGTACTATTATAAACGTTGTCATTCTTAAAGGTGAACATTTTAACTGTCTGTATTTAGTATCTGCCTTTCTTATGTTAACTAAACATTTTGCATTCATTTAACTTTCAAAATTTAACACCAAGTGTGGGAGATTAAAGGTAGACATTTTCTCTGTATTTGGTAATTACAAACCATTTGTAAGAGTTTTAAAAAATAGGTTCACTTGGTATTTCCATGTGCAGCATTGCTGCACCTATTTGAATAAATAACACATCATGACAGAATGCCAGATATTTGAAAGATCTGTGGGAATGTTGGAGTACAAAATTCCTAGAGCATGCTGAGTGCTTCCATGATTCCAGAAGCTCTTCTGATAGAGCTGCCTTATTAACTGTGCTTAAAATGTTTAAAAGGCAGTAAAACCGAAAGGGTAAAATTTAAAACTACCCTTAGCCGTTTGTCTAATGCCTTACTTTTAGCACACGTTGCAAGAGTGAAACTGGATCACAAATTCTTTGCCAACATTCAGTCAACTTTGTTGAACTTTTGTAGTACAGAAGATACTCATCCAACACATAAAATCTAGGACAAGGCAACCTTTAATAGTCTTTCTACATCTTAGAATTTATGATTCTGTCATTTCACTTTTTATTACTTAGACGGTCTTACAATGCTGAAAGTGGGGATGGAGTAAGGAGTTGTACAACCTTCAATTTAAAGGAGGTTGAATGCTGTATTCTCTCTGTAAGATCAAAATGGTTAGGATCTGGAAAGCAGAGTATGTAGTCTCCAAATTTTTAACCTGATATATAAAAACTCCTTCAATCTTTTCCTGTTGTATTCTACTGCTCTGGCTCTATAGTAACTATTACTCAGGAGAAAAACACTCTTCATAAACAAGTCTCATTTTATTTTTATAATCTTAATATTTTATTTGAATGTCATGTGAGGATTCCTCACTCAAAACCCTGGCTATATAATTAAGGATCTTAATGATCCAATAAAGCCAATACCATCTGGTTCTGTCCTTTAGGCCAGGGGTCTCCAACCCCCTGAGCTGAGGACCGGTATGGGTCCTCAGCCTCTTAGGAACGGGGGCCACACAGCAGGAGGTGAGCGACTCCCCATGGCTCACATTACCCCTGAACCGTTCCATCCTCCCCCGTCCCTCCCCCATCCCTGCCCCGTCCATGGAAAAATTGTCTTCCACCAAACTGGTCCCTGGTGCCAAAAAGGTTGGGGACTGCTGCTTTAGGCTGAAATGAGGGGGGATGTGAAGCCCAGGCATTGGCTCGTGCCAGAATTGGTAAGTAAGGCTTATGCCTGATAGTAAGGGCTATGCCTGAAAGAAAGAGATAAATAACTAGACATCAGGCTTCTTAGAGCAGTGATGGTGTCTTACACCTTTTTATGGCCCAGGCTAATTAGCTCAGGCCTGGTTACCATACTTAGAGCTCAGGCCTGGTTACCATACTAATTAGCTCATGGCTGGTTACCATACTTAGAGCTTTAACTAGGGGATCATGAAGCAGAATTAATAAGTTCTGTGTCCCATTGACATGCGAAATGTAGAAGCAGAGAAAAAGTAAATTATGAGAGAGAACAGTTGAAGAACCTGTGATCCCCAAAGTACGTACGGGGGAAGAGGTAGAGAGAAACAGAAAAATAATTTGAATTAGAGAAGACAAAATTATTCAGAAACAGACTGGATGACTATATGCTGAATTACTAATAGTTATCTTATTGGTATAATTGCTTGTTTCTTTTATTTCTCTTTCCTGTTTTTGTTTCATATATAAAATACGTGTAACATTTCTATAGGGAAACTTTATATTACCATATGCTCTATGATCTAAACCCTCGTTTTCTCTCTTTCTTCATCACTACTCCTTTACCTAACCACTTCTAGCCAAGCCTGCTAAACCGATATTCAGTCACTTCTGCAAATACACTAAGGACTCTTCCATCTCAAGGTATCTGCCTTATTCTTACTCTTCTTTTTGTCTGGATTACTGTTTCCCCAGTTCTCCATGTGACTGGATCTTCTATGTCCTTAATATCAGGATATGCACAGAAACCACCTCTTGCTGAGAAACCACATCTAAAGAATCCCACTATGTCCCCTCCCAACTCCAGGCATTACCTGCTAAGTCACTGGTGTATTTTCTTCATGGCACCTGTCAATGCTGAATATTAATTTACTTGTTTATTATCCTCTACTCAGTACCAGAAGGAAACTCCTTGAAGCAGGGACCTTGTCTAACTTGTACATTAATATGTCCCACACCTAGAACAATATCTGGTACCCAGTAAATGTTCAACTAGTCATTGCTGAATAAAAAATGAACAAGTATATGTGCTTATTGTCATTTTAATATTCTCAAGTAGAGAATTACAGATATATCAAGATACAAACTTGGCAATTGATGAAAATGGATCTGGTGTTCCTTTAACTAGCATCCTCTAACTTGGCTATCTAAATTAACCAAATTGACTTAATAGTTATTTAGGTAACTATATTTCAAATAAGTTTTATGCTTCCTTGGCAGAGTTGTGGTGAGGGTGTGTAGGGGAGGAACAGTATTGTCCTTACCCAGGCTGGAGTGAAATCCATCTAGGGAATTGGCACTTTTGATTGCTGTGCATGGGCCTGGAAGGTAGAATCTGGATAGCTTCTAAAGAAAAGTAACAATGAAAATAATAGTGTCCTGTGCCATTAGTGAGCAAACTACTATATGCTAGGCATCTTGAATAGCTTATCCTTGTCTTGCAGCAAACATTATCCCAATCTTACATCAAATCTCAGTGGGAGACATCAGTGATTACCTCCTAGAGAGGACAGATTGCTGTAGGGCTAAGCCGTGCAACCTTGCTGTTAAGGTTGACATGGAACTAGGAATATTTGATGAATTCAAAGCCAGGATCCTTCATCTACCTTGTTTGTTGAAGGTTATAATAGGGTATGCTATGATAGCAAAATTATGCCTTTTTCCTTCATTTGTCTCAAATGTGTCTGAGGCCATTTACCCTTATATGAATCATTTAGAAGCAACGGAAATTCCTTTTGCTTCCTTTGATAAAACCTTTTTTCCTCTAAGCAAACATCAGCAGAAAATAGTGTGCTTTCTCTCCCTCGTGATGCAACCTGAATCCACTTAGTCCGCTAAAGATAGGCATCCCTCTAAGGCACAGACCACACGGGAGGAAAAAGATTGATCAACGTTGTGGAAGAAAACTGTTATCTCTTCTAAGACTTCACCTTCCCTGTTTAACACCCACACTGAGTCTTCATGTATTTAATATAATTCTTAGCATGGAATGGAGCTCACCACTAAAATTAAGTAATTGGATCAACAAGGACCTGGTATAGATAGATAGTCAGATTCTTTCCAGTGGTCTACAAATCTAACATGGCAAACCCCTTACTACTTTGTCCACATTTTCTACCGAGTAACCCCTCTTTGAATCTGTCCTGGACACACTGCCTTCCTTGCTGCCTTCTGAATATACCAGGTATGCTTTGTTTTAAGCCTTTACTCTGTTGTTCCCCTCTGCCAGGAACGCTTTTGCCCAGACATCCATCCCACTTACTCGCCAGTGTTCTTCAAGTCTGAGCTCAAATTTAAACTTTGCAATGACGTCCTTCTCTGACTACCCATTTAAAGTTGCAACTGAACCCTGCCCCTTAACTTACTCTACTTTTATTTTTCCATAGCATTTATTGAGTTCTAATATATACTGTAGCTTATCATTTTTATTGTTTATTGTGTATAAACAGTAAACCCCCTTGCTAGAATGTAAGCTCCATCAGTACCTGGATTCTTATGTACTTTGTTCATTGATGTATCTAAACTCTGAAAACATTGCAAGGTTCACAGTAGGCTCTCAATTAATATTTGTTGAATGATGGAAGTACTGGATAGCTTTCCTTTCCACCAAACAGCAAGTACTAACCAGATAATAAGCTAATGGTTGCATCCTGGAAGTCTTTCAGACAAGGATAAGAGGTATACAAAGAAAAATCCACAGCAGTGGCATCTAAGATAAGAGAGTATTCTTTCACTGAAAAATGGCAGTAACTTCTGGACTGAAAAAGAGACTATAATCCCATTGCTGAAATGGTTCCTTCTTGCAAAGGCACAAAGTGGAAATGAAAACTGTAAGAGCAATTTAATCTGAGCCTCTTTTGTGTTTCTTCTCCTACAGGTTGGTTGTTTTAAGGAAACTAAACCGAGAGCACAAAACATGAATTTCTTGTGTATCAATATCATGGGAAAATACAGTGTTGGTGTTTCAACACTGACTCTCCACAGCGTACACACACACATGCATACGCACACAATCTCCACCTCCAGGATTTCATTGGAAATTACTTAATGAACTAATTAGCAAACTGGTAATCTTAGAGTAGTTACATTTATGCATTTGACCTATTAAAAGAATATTAATTCAGGAGGTGTGTAAACATAATAAAATCCCTTTCTACAAGCTACACATTATTAATAAGGGTAAGAAGGTCTGAGATAATGGAAAGATTAACATTCTGACTACCTTGTTCTGAGATAAGGGAAAGGTTGATAATCTAACTACCTTGATGCTTGCAATCGTTGTCTCAACCCAATGTGAATTCCATATTTGCTTTTCCTCCTCTGCTTCTAAGATTTGTAAGCTAAATTTTATTCTCAGATTCCTTCATATGGCATGATCTCCTTCACACATTCTGAAACCTGTAGCTAGCTCAGTGGTCATCAGTCTGTTTTGCTGAGGAAGGGAAATACAACACTTGTGGTCGCTTTTTCTGTTTTGCTTGTGTGTGTGTGTACGTGTAAGTGCCTGTTTTTCCCGCCCTCCCTCTCTCCCTTCCTTCCTTCTTCCTTTTTTCTTTCTTTACTTCTCTCTTCCTTTCTGTTTCTCTTCCTTTCTCTTCTGTCTTTGCCTTCCTACCTTCCTTTCTTTCTCTTTCTTTTTCTCTATTTCGTGTGCTCTCTCTCCCTCTCTTCCTCCCTCCCTCCTCCTTTCCTTCCTTTCTTTCATAGAGTAACTTTTAGTTTCACTGAGACTTCTCTTCACAGTGACAAGATTCCTGATCCTGTTTTTTGCCCAATCGCTTAAACCCTCTATATAACAAATACATGTAATAATTCAATTCCTGCCTTTGAGAATCTTTTAAAAATAGTTACAGAAATAAGGTTCAAATGTATGCATAATTAAATAAGCCAGAAAGATCCAGAGAGTGATGTATGTGATCTAGGCAGAATTTAAGCACTGTGATAATCATGATGATGACTATAGTATAAATAGAGTATTTAGAGTGAACTATACACTCTCCTATGTGCTTTACATGCAGTTCTCTTAACCTTATGAAAAATATGTTGAGAGAGTTCTCCTTGTTCGTATGAGGAAACTGAGATAAAAAATGTTAAAATAAACGTGCCAAAATTACACAGCTAATGACACGTGAACTCAAGGTTTCAGTCCAGGTCTGTCTGCCTCTAGAACCAAATCCATAAATCCCATTACTTCTGATGAGAACTGAAATGATCAGAATAGCTCCTTGTCAGGATAGAAATTGAGTAGGCCTTGCAAGTCATTAAGGTTTAGGTTAGTGGAGAGGACAAGAAGGAAAAACAGCAACTCTGGCTCAGTGATAGTAAATGTATCACTGTAAGGTAGCACGATCATGCAGCTTTCCCTTGTTTAGTAATTTTAGGGACCTGCACATGAAGTTATTTGAAAGTTTGGCTATAAATAAATATCTCTGCTTCAGTATTTATTTCTGCTCATCATGAATTGGATGAAGACAATGAATTTGACAGATATTTGGTTTTCCAGGATGATCCAGATGCTGGAAAACCCACATGATTATTGAAAAAAAATGGAAGGGGTACCTGATTCCTTTTTCTTGGTCTCATTGTATAAAAAGAAAAATGAATTCACCCTGTCCAGCCAAATACGTGTAATCTGATTTCAGTGCCTGAAGGATTCATCGTTCTGACAGGCCAGCTGCCTTTCTACATGCTGTTCATAATCACAACCCACACAAACAATTTTTCGTGGAGAAACTGAAGAAGCAACTCAAGTTAATGAAAGACATAGTCATGTGCAAAACAATAAGTTTAAAAGATGAGCTGTGAAGAGCTTACAGAAGATTAGACATAATAAAGTTTTGAAAGACAAACCCGGGCATTCCAGGAAACACTGATCTGTTGGCATTAGTAACAGTGTGAAGGCAGTGACTCAGATGGAACCCTCAGGAGGAAAGTCAGCAACCATCAGCACTGATCCAGGTCCATTCATTAGCGCAGATTATGCACTCCTTCTCTACCACAGAAAGTAAATCAATTTCAAGTTGGCTTTGCATTAACAAAGATGGGGATTTTGCTTAGATATGTTATCATAAATTGAGGCAAACCCTGAATGCTATTGTTTTTTAAGAGAAAAAGAAATTGTTTTCCTTGAAGAAGGTAGCTGGTACAAGCCATAGGACCATTAAGCCTGGTTCACTCTATGGTGAAAATAAGGAGAAGGTTCATGCCTTGCATTATGGATAGTTTAGAACATACTGGAATCCCACATCCCATCCAAAAACACACATCTGAGCTCCTTGAGGGCAGTGAATGTCTTAGTGGCATTATAGTGGTAATCCTAATAGCCAGACACACTGGTGTGTACATTGTAGATGATCCGTAACATGAAATGAATTAAAGTACTTCCTTTTGAAGAAGTACTTTAAAGCAAGTAACCAAAAGGAGTGGGTGGTCTTTGACAGACAAAAAAACCCAAAAACTCTTAGCTTTTGACACAGAGGGAAAAACCCCTGAGAGATGTAACAGCCCTTACTCTTCTCAGCCAAGTAGTCATGCTTTACAGAGTTGCTATTAATGATTTTATATTATCAGTGAATATTGTGTTGTTTTTTCTTCTTTCTTTTTTTTTTTTCGGTATGCGGGCCTCTCACTGTTGTGGCCTCTCCCATTGCGGAGCACAGGCTCCGGACGCGCAGGCTCAGCGGCCGGCCGTGGCTCACGGGCCTAGCCGCTCCGCGGCATGTGGGATCTTCCCGGACCGGGGCACGAACCCGTGTCCCCTGCATCGGCAGGCGGACTCTCAACCACTGCCCCACCAGGGAAGCCTGAATATTGTGTTTTTGAATGATGACATTGTCTCCTAGGCTTTTATGCTCCAGATCTTATCTGTGCAGTTTGTACCCCCTGTGGTCTTTAACAATAAAGGATTCATTTAGATTCACCAAAATGTCATGCAATTTGATTGGTTTTCTATTTTAAAATGGGAAGATGGAAGCACCTGGCTTTCATAGCAGCCTTTAGTAATTCTGAGCTTGGTTCAATAATCCATTTAGAAGGTAGAAAACGATTCTGTAATGCAAAGTACATAACCCAGCTACAGTTATCACAGAACATTTTCCAAGTGCTAACACCTTTCCTTTTGAAAACTCAAGAAGACATTTCTTCAGGTCTTTGTTTTTATAATATGTTTTACTTTAGATTAGTCTGTGGTTATATTGTGTGTTGTCTCTCAAATACCTTGAGGATAAATAGAGATAATATCAATATAATAAAAACAAAACACAGGAGGTAAAGGTGGAAATGCATGTAGATAGCAGAAAAATATACTAGTGAGAAAATAAGTAAATAAAACTATTTTAACTGAGTGACAGAGGCCAAAGCATTCCCAGCATATTAAAATGTACTCTGGAAAAAGCAATTATAAATGAAGCTAATATAGAAAGACTATTTTGAGGAAAATGCTTGGAATGGCTGCCCTGTGTTCCCATAAGTTTCCCTTGGATGGATACTCTCATGTAGAAATACATTTACATTGCATTTCTATCTTGAATGTGTGAATTCTTATATTTTCAAAACTACAAAATGGAGCAGATGATTTACTGCAAAAATACTGTAAGATATAAAAGAAATGAAGACATATGATACACTTCTCTTATACTCTTAGAGTTCCTGGCATAGTCTTGGGCATTTTATGATAAACTGGAAACTCTAGCATTGAGAAATTCCTCCATTACCTTGTATTGTCCAGGTCAATAGTCATCTTAAATATTTGCTGTGTAGTTATATGTGCCTTGGAACTTCAGTACAAATAAATGCCATTCAGATATGTTTGGTTTGAATGATACTCTAGAAGTAAATTAGTCCAGGGATGATAGGTAGATACAGAGACAGATTCTCTAATTGATTCACTGAGCTGCCTGGAATACTATACTGAAATGGACTCTGTTAGGCTTAGGAAAACAGAATTTTGGGAAAGTTTAATGATGTCTCCTAAGGACATAGAAGAGAATATTTGTAACCTTTGCACCAGATATTTGTTGTCACATATTCCATTAAAAAATTAATGTAAAATTCACATAACATACAATTCACCATTTTAACTTTGCACATTTTAAAGTGTACAATTAAGTGGCTTTTAGTATGTTTGCAATGCTGTGTAATCATCATCAGTATCTAATTCCAGAACATTTTCATCATCTGTAAAGAAACCCCATGCCTCTCAACTCCTCCCTTATTCCCATCATCTAGAAACCACTAATCTACTTTCTGTCTCAATAGATTTGCCTATTCTAGACGTTTCATATAACTGACATCACAATATGTTATCTTTTATGTATTGTTTCTTCCACTTAGCATAATATATTTTCAAGGTTCATCCACGTAGTAGCATATATCAGTATTTAATTTCTTCCTAATTGAACAGATATATCACATTTTTTGTCCATTCATACATGATTCAGTTTTATATTAACCAAGTATATCCTTTGAAAAAAGATCATCTTTTTTGTGATTGTAACTATAACTTTTTGTAATTATTTAATTAATGTATTTTGGTGGTACTTTAGTTGCTTTGATATTCGTATTTAACCCTTGATTTTTCATGGTAATGGAAAAGACCTTTCACATAAATCACCTCAAATTTAAAAAAAAATTAGATGAACATGTGAATTAACCTTAGAGTCACTACATATTTTTTATGCCCTATTTGAGCTATGTTCAAAATTTGACGTTAATGGATAAAAAATAAAACTATGGTTAAGTCTTCTCAGAGTGGGCAAAGAGGAAACAAATGAATATCCGGTTAATATAAAATAGAAATCATCTGCTATTAGAAATATCTTGTGTATCTTATTAATATTTAAGAACTCAGTGCCATGGACTAATGGAAAGAATACAGATTTTGGAGTCAGGCAGACATGGGTTTGAATGCTAGTTCCACTGTTTCTTAATTATGTATTACTTGGCATGTTATTTTAAGTTCCTCATCTGTAAAATGTGGATAATAATAATCCCCCAAACAGGGATAGAGCAAAGATTAAAGGAGTTAATATATGTAAAGTAACTAGTACATGGCACACAGGAGCTCAAGAAATATTAATTCCCTTCCTTTTGCAAACATTGCTTCTGCTTCATAATTGGTAATCTAGTGTTATCTGAATGAACTGCACAGTCATTCCCTCCCTGCTTTTAATGCATGCTATTTCATTTTATTAGGAAAGCTTTCTTCTGTTTCCATTGCTTTTCACTCATTTCTTTTTTAATCTTCAGAAAAAAAAAAAAACTGCCAAAAACAAAAACTTTAATCACTTCTAGAGTTATTGGCATATTCCCTATTTGACTTCCCATACTCCTTGTGTTTTTTAAGGTCAAGGAATTTATCAGAATTCACAGTGAAGGCTGGTGCAGTTTTTAGCTACTTTGATATTCATATTTAGCTACTGAAAGCCCCGCCAAACTATAATCTCTTTGCAGAAGGTAACATGTTAAGTTTGAAGCTATGAAGACTCTGATACTTTACCCTACTTGCAATTTTCAAGCTAACAATTAACCTGTCAGAGTGTATAGTGTATGCATGTGTGTGAGGTATATATGCATGCATATTATGTACGTATATACACACATATATATACATACACATATATATGTATATACATTCTTATATATACTAAAGAACACACCATTTACTCACAGAGCATCTTGTGTTTCCTACCATTTCTCCACTCCCAGTTTCCCCAGGGTGACCCATGGAGGTCCAGAGGTACCACAGGAGGAGAGGAACTCGTAAATTATAAAACTCAGTAGCTTACTTAGGGCGCTGGCACATCTGCCTTTCCTCTCCTCCAGAGAAAGAGACATCTTTGCCTTGGAACATAAAGCCTCTCTGGGAAGAGAAAGCTTTTCTATCTGGGAAAGAAGCAAATGACTCCAAGGAGAATATGAATTTAAGTCCCTCCAGTGCAATATATTATCTCTAACTTCCAAGGCATATTTGTTATTCACTCATAAAGCCCAGACTGTGCAGAAATGTGAAAATGTTCATGCAGCTTTGTCTCTCAACATAACCATGTCTGTCTGAAATTTGCATTTCCATTTCCCAGATGCTTGCTAGAAGAATGAATTAATTTATGGTGTTTTCTTATTCCATGATTCTCTGCTTTTCAGCTATTCTAACTGATTTTAAGAATTCCTCCTGTGAACATTTTCTTTCCCTACTAGAGTGTAAATCCCTTGTAAGCCTGAGCTGTACCTTATAGTTCTTTTGGAATCCATAGTGTTAATAATAGTGCTAGCTGCAAGGAAATTACACAGTAATACCTGGTGGCTGTCCATTTATTCCAGTTAGTCAACATAAAGAGGGGAAAAAAAATCTGTGTTTTTGTTATTTTAATGTATATGATTTGATGATATGTTCTTAGAAGGTATATAACTCTTTTATTATCTGTGGTGTTAATGTACATGGTGTATCAAAGCATCTCCATGATATAGTGCAGATGTCTGTCTGAATAGGAGTTTGATTCCATTACTTAAAATTAGTAACTTTTCAAACATGTTTTAAAAGAGTAGCTCCCATTGAGCTAACACTCTGTGCCTGGCCCTGTATCAGGCATCTTGCATACACTTTCTCACTTTTCACCTTTGTCTCCTTGGAGGCAGGCATTGAGTACAGTTTAAAGTAGTTGTTCTATTAGTCTTTTTGGAATTTACTCAAAGTGATTAGTTAGGCAGCCTGACTAGAGGACAGTATAGGTACTCCATTCTTCTCTTACTCATGAACTTATTCGTTTAAAGGAGATACAGTCTCTTATACTACTGAGTGTATTTACGGCTTTGAAACGATGCCACACAAATCTGTAACTGCTCTCTGTGAAGGATGGTAGGGCAGTTTGCCATTATCAACTACCATGGCATATAATTTTTCCCAGACACAGTATAAACTCTTTCCCATTCCAGAACAGGATGCATGATGCTAAAATTCTGGAAGCCAATATGTCTAGACATTGTGTTCTAATCCAGTGTACAATGAGAATATAAACAGGAATATAAACAGCTTGGCATGTGAGCCCTTGATTGCTTTTGCTTCTTTTCCCCTTCAAGATATGATTGATGTTTGCATGTGTGATTATTTGTCACTCCCCTGTGCCCATTCTCTTCAAAGGTTGAGTTTCTAGGCAGTACTGAATAGTCCATGCCAAAATTTTGTGATTCTCTTTTATTTTCACTGACATCAAAGTTTTTTCACCGACTTATTTTTGTCTTGGGAAATGCTAGGTTACTTTCAAAATAGACCATAGTAGGAATGCTTTGGGACATAAAATAACTACTCTGTTAAATGAAAAAGTTATTGTGTTTGATGATTATGATAGATCAAGATGGCAGAAAAATTATTTGACATCCCTAAGAGATAGGGCTTAATTCTCCTCTCCTTGCATCTCTTCCCACCTTAGTAATTTGTCTAGTCAGTACAATGTGCTGGAAGTGACATTATGTGCATTTCAAGCTAGGTCAAAAGAAGCTTGCCCCCATAGAAAGTTGCAGTGTTGATCATTTAATGTGCCAAGAAATGTATTTCATAATTTCTTATAGGCAAAATACTTCAATTTTAAACCAATAGTAAACTAAACTTGAAATAATTGCTCTAAACGTTAAAAAAAAACTATACTAAAAAAAACACTTATATTTACTATGCTGTCTACCTCAGTTGTCAAATGGCCTTTCTCTGGTATTCAGATCACTATGAAATACGGGAAAAAATTGCAAGATGATAAAAGAAGTATATTCATTGTGTCTCTTTTTAGGAAAAAGAATTTGGGATATATACTCTGGGAAGAGTATTCATCTCAAAAATAACAGATAGTCTAAAAGTAGCCTCATTTTTTTTTTTTTTTTTTTTTTTTTTTTGCGGTACGCGGGCCTCTCACTGTTGTGGCCTCTCCCATTGCGGAGCACAGGCTCCCGACGCGCAGGCTCAGCGGCCATGGCTCACGGGCCCAGCCGCTCCGCGGCATGTGGGATCTTCCCAGACTGGGGCACGAACCCGTGTCCCCTGCATCGGCAGGCGGACTCTCAACCACTGCGCCACCAAGGAAGCCCAGTGTTTCCTCTATATTTAATCCTTTTTCAGGCTGTATTGTTATTCTGAATGACATAAACACCAACCAAAATATAATTATAAATATTTCAAGTGTCAGCACACTGAAAGATTTTGATATCAGTAATTTCAGTTTCCTCTGTCTCCCACCAATTACAGTGTATAGCCAAAATCAACACATTTTGCAAGTTAGTACCAGGCTTTCCTTTGCTTTAATTTTCCTGTAGTTGAAGATGCTTATAATTCTGAAAGATAGTACTTCTTAATAATGATGCAAACGAAAATTGCAAATCTCACTTTAATTCAGTAAATTGTGGTAACAATTTAGGATATCTCATTTTCCACCCATTGTTGACCCACTTGAAAATGATGACAGTTTATCCACAGTAGAAGCTAGTGCTGTGCTAAGAGGGAGCAATTATTAGAATTTTGTGTCAACCACACAGGCAGAATTTCCAAATTGTCAGCAAAATCATGTGCAAATTATCAACAAGATAAAATTAGCAGACCTGATAGAGATAAGCATAATAACTTCTACACAGCATAAAAATCTCATTGAATAAAAAATGCAAGTTTATATTTTGGACTTTTGGAAAACAAGCATAAGGGTATATTTTTTCTTTTACTATAATATGTTTCAACCATTTTGTTATTGGCCTAAGATGATCACTGTGTGTATTTACATGTTTGGTTATTTATAAGAAAATTAGGTTCAGTTTTGAGTATGTAAACCAATACATTTCTCCCAAGGTTCAAACTATTTTCAGATCATTCTTTGCCTTTTGCAGGTTAGCTGCCTTTGAGCTTAGTGGCTTCAGTATAGAATGTTTTATTTCTGTTTCAACTTTTCTTTTAATTGGAACCTCAGCTCATGTCCTTATAAATCCTACAATTTTAGTTATTTCACAGAGAAATAATGTGGGATTGGCTGTATAACAGTGTGAGCTGATCTTAAAGTTTGAAGGGTGTGCTTTGGAATTTTGCTTTCAATCTACAAAAGGCAAAAACCACATCAAACTTGACAGAACTCAACATTCATAATTCTCCTGTTGTCCCTACTTCACCCAGTACCATCATTTCTCATCCTCTCAATCCATCCTTCCTATTAGAGTAGAATGTGAGAGTTGTTATTAAAGCTAAGGAATGTGTCCGTTCGCTTAACAGATGTTGAACGAGCATTGTCTATATGCCAGAAAAACGCAGACGAACATGTTATTCCTTGTGAGAATTCCAGCGTAGTATTCTCCTGGGGATCTTGTTAAAATGCAGATCCAGATTCAGTAGGGTTGGCATATTGTCTGGTTTTCTACATTAGTAAGAAGCTCCCAAGGAGTAATAGTGCTGCTGGTCTGATCAGGAACCATACTGTGAGTCACAAGATTCCAGGAAAGTGAGAAAGAGAAAGAGTAAAAACAAAGTAAGTGAAATAAATGTTCCTCCAGAGAGTTTTAAGTGTACAAATAAAAACGAATAAGGAAATGACTATAGAATTTCAGGAGTAGGGTTTCTAATTTTAAATAGGGTAGTCAAGGAAGTCTCCACTGAGAAGGTGATATTTGAGTAAAATCCTAAAAATTTTAGGTAGTAAGAAGCAGATATTTGGTGGGGAGAGCCTTCCAGGCAGAATAAATGAAAAATGCTTTGTGTCGCAACATGAGTAATGTGTTGAGGCCGGCAAGGTAGAATGTGGCCCACGAAGAATGAGTACCAGAAGGAGCTTAGGAGAAGAAGTCAGAAAGTTAACAAGGAGCCAGATAATAGCGTTTTGTAGGCCTTTTAGTAATGACTGTGACTTTTATTCTGAGTGGTATAGTGGGCTTTGAGGATCATTCTTACTACCCTTTTGAGAAATAAATACACACACACGTTAAATGCAGAAGCAGTGAGGTCATTTAGGAGGCTAGGGCAGTAAGCAAGATGAAGATGGTGATGGTTTGTACGAAATGTTAGCTGTAAATGTGATGAGTGACAGATATATTTTGATGGTAAGAATGTCACCGATGGACTGATGTAGTAACTTAGAGGGGGGAAAAGAGGAGTTAAAAATGGCTTCCCTGGTGGTGCAGTGGTTAAGACTCCGAGCTCCCATTGCAGGGGGCCCAGGTTCGATCCCTGGTCAGGGAACTAGATCCCACATGCAGCAACTAAGTTCTCATATCACAACTAAGGAGCCCGCCTGCCACAACTAAGACCCAGTGCAACCAAATAAATAACAATAATTTAAAAAATGATTCAGAATGCTTTGGCCTGGGCAACTGAAAAGAAGGAGATGCCATTATGTGAGCAGGGAAGATCAAATGCGTTGTAGAATTAGGGAGAAGATGAAGAGTTCAGTTTTGGAAATGTTAAGATCAAGATGGCTATTAGACATTTAAGTTGATTTGAATAAGCAATTGGATATAAGAGTCTGGAGTTCAGTCTGGAGATACATGTCTTCATCAGTCTATATATGGAATTTGAAGGCAAGAGCCTGGATAAGATCACCATTAAAGTTAATATAGATGAAAGGATTTCCTTTGTTAAGGCATCAGAAATATGAGAAGGACCAGTAAAGGGGAATGAGAAGAAGTGATACTGGTAGGACAAAAGAACAAAGAGAACATGGTGGCTTGGAAGACAGAAAGTTAGTGTTTCAAGGAGGATAAAAGGATTAACTGAGTCATTAACTAATGATGAGATTATGATCAGATATAGCAAAGTGGACCACACTGAGGATCTTGAGAACTGTTATTTTGATAGAGCAGCTGTCTTGATTAAAATGGGTCAAACATAAAATGGGCAAAGACACAATATAGACAGCTCTTTGAGGAAAGTGGGTTTTTTGTTTGTCATAAAGAAAGATATAGAGGGTGAGAGGAGGGTTTATTCAAGGATGTGAGAAACCGCATCTAGTATGTGTGCTAAGCAAATAACAAATAGAAGAGAATTGATGATACAGGCAAAGGAAAGTGTAATTACCAAAGCAATACCCTTTCATAGGCAAGAGGGCATGGGATCCACTGCACAAGTGATGTGACTGGCTCTGCTAGGAGCACAAAATGTTTACCTACAGCAGAAGACTAGGCAGAAAACGTGGGTAAAGGTGCAAGTCTGTGGGTAGATGTGGTGAAGCAAGGTGACAAGCAGAGAATGAGGATGGAGAGGTGGTATTTAGGGGTGTTGGGAGAGAGGAGTACATAAGAAATAATGCCTAGCAGACTAATGGAGTTCAAGAATTAGGAAAATATGGGGTAGTCATGTAAAGAAATTGTGGGCCCACTTGATGTTGGAGATCAAGAATGTAAACTGAAACCAGAAGATATGTTTGCGTGTTTCCCCCAGCTATGTTATGCTGATTAGGGATGCCCTAATTCTACCTTGGCTTTACTTCGATGTCTCAAAATAAGTCATAGGCTCAGGGAATAATGGCTCATATGTAACAGTACCTCATTCTGTTATTACATAGGCTTGCTTCATAAATCCCAGGGCAGAACTCTGTAGCAGTACAGATGTGAGCATGCCTAAAATTCTCAGTGCACTCTTTATAGTCCTAAACCTATATCCAAACAGTAATAACTTATTAACCTCCAACTGATCCCTTGCTAAAAGCTCCTGAAGCAATTAGTGCTTTCACATGAGTGTTTGATAAAAAGAAGGAATGAGCAGCCATAGGCAGCCAAGCATGTTCAGGAGGCAAGACCTGGTTCAATGTATAATTTCAGTCCTAAGAGGAAGAGGATTGTTGGAAAGAGAGCAAAGTGGCAGGGCTTTTTCTCATACTGGTAAATGCCAAGGGACATCTTACTCATCCTAGCTAATGAAAGGAAGAGATGGAAAAGAGAGAGAGAAATAGCAAAGAGTCATGTTGCCTTTTATGTGGAGAGAAGGTTTTTGTTTTCTTCCTTGTATTTTATTCCTTATACTCCTACCACATCAGCCACATGTAGGAGGAGACTAAAGTTAATTACAGTGTGTTCAGTTTTTCATTACATTTTTAACACACATAATGTTTAATGAATATGGCAGATAGGTGTCCTATAAGCTGAGCAATTTGGTTATTTTTTCCATCCAGAGTCTCTCACTTGTTTTTCTATTTAAAACTGTACCTTTAACCAGACCATGACATGCACATAAAGAGGTAGACCCAGTGCTTACTGTGCTTGATATTCAAGGCCCCTTCAGGGACACAGGTATGGGTCTACTGACTATATGCTTCCCTTCATACCTTATCTGTTAGTCCTGTCTCTTTAGATCATGACTTACCATCTTTTTCCAAACAAGCACTTGTCCCTCAGATCTAACAACATATTTGGTTTCTGTGGTTATGACTCTGGGCCTTTATTCTTTAACCCACTTTTGTATTCATCCTTCCTTTACTTCCGGCTCACCTATTTCAATTGTAACACTGAGGACCCAGGCTCAGTATCAGTACATCAGACCATTATCCTTTCTAGGTCTTCCCATATACATTATACAAAGAGAAATTAGACACCTATAAAAATATACTGAAAATTTAAGCATATTATTCAACACTTCAACCTGCTTTAACTCCCATATCCAGTAGGTTGCCAGGTTCTATCACTTCACCCTCTACAATAGCTCTTGTAGCAATTCCCTCATATTTAAAGACCCAGTGTCAAAGTGGTGGCACTGAGTATTCACTGCTATGGACTGTGACGCTAACCTCTTAAACAGCATCCTCACTTTTAACTTTATTCCCATTCAAGCCATTGATCTGGAGAGCTGTCAGACTGCTCTTCCTAAAACAGTGCTTTTTTTTTCAGGGGCTCTCAACTTACTGAATATATCGAATACGTTATGTTACAGAACATACAGAAAATATGTCTGAATTTGCATTCAGAATATTTCACCATCTTTTCCTATCCTGCCTTTCTGGTTATCTTCATTTTCATACAGGAAATTAAGGACTCAATAGCACTGAACTCCATTCTAAATATAAATTTTATTTTCCTCCACTATTAAATTTTCTGGCACTAACATTTAGAATACTCTCCACTCTACTATGTCTACTTCCAAAGATCCCATCTCATTCTTCCATAACGTGTTCCATGAGAACATCACATATCAGAATTAATGAATGGCAGAATTAATTTTTTTCCTTGTTCATTAACCCAAAGCTTTTTGTTTCTCTGTTACAAAAATCATCAAATCTTACTTTGAATTATCCTTAAGTGTACACCATAATATTATATCTGTAATATTGCAGGTTATTGAATGCCAGAAAAGCTTAATCATTTATATTTGTAAGCCTTTCAGGATTAGGAAATATTTGGCAAGTGGCAAATTATATAAAATTATTGTCAATTCAAAAATCATAAATAACTTCCTCTTTTCAATATGATGATTTCAGTACTTTTAATTAGCCATCCAGTTGTATGCCTCTAGAAAACTAGACAGAATTCCTGAAGCAACTGTGTTTATGTATTAGACAATAGACAATGCAGAGCCGTTATCCCTGAGAGAATGGGAACCAGAATGGTAATCTCCATCATTGCCCTATTTTTTGGCTTCAAGGCATTTATTGAACCACAGTGTGGAAATGTGGAATTCAAACAGATACGTTGTATTTTTGAGCTGCGAAAGGAGAGATCAAAGATTAAGTAGTCCAGAATGAATGGAAATTGCATGTAGAATACTGAAAGGGTGCTAGTAGCAGAAATAACTCCATAAATTAGTATAAGGACTACTTTAAACTACTGCCTGAATATTAAGCTGAGCATACATAGGGTGGAACACGTGAGAGTGAACAAAGAACAAGCTTAGAGGGGAAAATGCTCAGTACAGGTAACGATTCCCAGAGCTCCTATAGCGTTGAGAAATATTAAAGTTTTAACGAATCTTAATGGTGAGATTTCTTGGAAAATTCTGGGTATTTAGGATTTGAATAAAGACCACACCTTAGGAGTGAGAAAATTCTAACCTGAGAATATAGGCTACTCTAGCCCAATAATAAAAAAGCTTAAAAGCAAGACTTGGTTTCCACAATAAGGTGTTAATTTCTACTTAACACCTCAGTCCCTTCACATAAGGCTGGAAAGCAAAAATTCACACAACAAAAATAAGCCTTAAAAAAAAAAAAAAAAAAAAAAAAGCCTTGAAAGGACCAAGCTGATCTGCCTGGCAGAATAATGCCCCAAACTCTCTTAAGGAAGACAACAAAATCTAGACACTCAAAAATGTAGCATTTAGGGCTTCCCTGGTGGCTCAGTGGTTGAGAGTCCGCCTGCCGATGCAGGGGATATGGGTTCGTGCCCCGGTCCGGGAAGATCCCACATGCCACGGAGCGGCTGGGCCCGTGAGCCATGGCCGCTGAGCCTGCGCCTCCAGAGCCTGTGCTCCTCAACGGGAGAGGCCACAACAGTGAGAGGCCCGTGTACCGCCAAAAAAAAAAAAAATAATAATGTAGCATTTATAATGTCCAGGATAAAATAAAACATCACTGGGCATACAAAGCATCAGGAAAATGGTATACTTAATGACAGAAATAATGCAATTAGAGGAAAAAGAATCTGGTAGAGATATGAAAATATGTGCAAATATGTAAAGGAAAACTTTGACATAATGAAGAGAGAAATAGTAACACAAAAGGACAAGTAACATTTCTATAAGTTAAAATAGAATGTCTGAAGTAAAAAATTTGCTAAATGGTACTTATACCAAATTAGACTCTAGGAAAAAATGTAATGAGTAAATTTGAAGACAATAGAAATGATATTTATAGTGATTTGCAGAATAAGAAAAAAAATAGTAGGATAAATGAAGGACAGAAAAGATATTTGAGTGAATAATGGCCAGAGAAAATCCATCTTTTTTGAGTAATATTAAACATGGTCTGAAAAACTGAGTGAATCCAAACCAGAATAAAGAGATAACCACAAAATAGAAATCTCACAACCAAAATTTTAGATCAATAATAGAAAAAAAAATTTTTTTTCTATTAAACGAAAATAAGAATGAAGAATAAAGAATAACTTATTAGAAAAAGCATAATCTAAAACACATTGAAAATCCTAACAAAATGAGTGGAAAAAGTCTACTTTGAATTCTATATCACATGAAAATATTTTTCTAAATCGACAGCAAAATGGTTTATATTCCAACAACAAAAGCTAAGAGAATTTTTACAAGCACATCTATAATAGAAGCCATGTCAACCAACCAACCAACCAACAAACAAAAAAACCCAATGGTGTTCAACAGAAAGAAAAGTCCATATATAAAATTGGATCTACAAAAAGAATGTAGAAATGCCATTAAAAAGTGATTCTGCAACTTTGTGATTTTTTTTTTTAAGTCATGTTTCTCTAAGTGTTTAAAACTCAAATTTGCTAGGACTTTCTCATGCCAAGATCCTTTGACAGAAAATAGTCTGTCACCTGATATTAGTGTTGGTGGTTAAGCAACTGTCTGGTGCAAATTCACCACTGGCAAAGTCTCTTTAAACTCCAGGAGTCCAGGACAGCTGTGCCCCTTATGCCTAGATGGGTCCCTGTCTCACTCTGGGCTTCAGTTTTTGCATCTGTACCAGAGCAGAGGAGCTTCAAAGGTCCTACGCAATCTTGAGGAGAAGAAACATGCTCCCAATCACCACACCACAGCAATAGGGAAGGTGGAGGAGCAAGTAGACACATTGATAGATTGCGATAAATTGTACACAAAATTGTATGTAAATTACTTCAATAATGTTAAAATAATAATGGTAATATTATAAAAAATATCATTATCTACCCTCTTCTCAAAGAGCTGAGGGATGCAAATAGAAATGCATTTTAGGTTAGAAATTGAAGCTACTATTGTGGTGGTTGATTTTACTATTTCGGAACCAATTTTCAGTTGTCCCGTTGGCTCAAATGATCTAGCTGAACTATGAATCAGATGCTAATCTTTTCCCACTTAATATCCTTCAGTGTTCTGTTCCTACCTGGTACTCATTTCTCAATATCATAGCCTTAGCCTTCTTCTCTATTCTAAACTGCCTCCGTGTACTTCTACAATGCAAAGTTATGTGTTCTTCCTTAAATATACCATTGCTTTTGACTGCATTGTGAGACCTGCTTCTTCTTAAACATACTTTAGATTCCTCATCTGTGTCTTAGTACCTACTCTTCATTCTACAAATTTGGCAACACCCTCTGAATTTGTTATTTCTCTATGTATCAATCCCAAATTTCCCACAGCTCACTAGAAATAACTGTTTCCTAATACAGCGTAAAATTACTGGTTCCCCTTTTGTTTGACTCCTTCCTTCACAGACCCTGGTCTTAATGTACTCATCTGTAATAAATAGCTTAGGCAACCCATTTAACAAAATGTTCTTAAAAAAAAAAAAAGCATTGTTATCTAGGTTAGCAACTCTGGGCACCAGAATCTTGATATACATGTCAGCTTAACCTGCCTAGTTACATACATCTAATAGTATCTAGACATGTTTATAACTCTTGATATTTACATTGGTTCCAAGTGCATTTGTAAAAATCATTGATTACAATTTTGGTGTGAGGTTACGTGCAAAACATTAGCAATGATAAAGTTGACAGTTACAAAGATGTTACTGTAAGAAGGATATAGTTGACCTTTATGACCTCATTGCCAGGTTCTAGTAAAGTCTCTTTTCTGGCCATGGAAAATGATTTCTGTTCAGAATACTGTGAAGTTCTCTTTGCATTGTACTTGTCCCTCTGATTTTCTCCTGTATCCCATGGGTTCTTACATAAAGTTGACTCTGAGCTAGAATGTTGTTTTTCCGCTTGAGGACCCCTAAAGGATATTAGTGAGACTGCACAGCTAAAAGTCTTTTTTTTTTTTTAAATAACTCGGTCTCAAATAAATGACTTGTAAGTAGGTCTTGTGAGAAACCCAGCTCCCTTTTATTATTTATTTATTTATTTTTCTCGTGTTCATTAAGAGTAGATTCAAGATCTCTCATCTGAACAACTTTTCTGGAAGATTTGCCTGTCTTATACATTCTCTCTACCGTGATCATATACCACATCAAGGAGTAGGAGAGGTATCTTAAAGCCTGCTTCCTCTTTCTCTTCTGAAAAGACTCTATGGCTCCTTCTTCCCAACTTGCAAATCGATCACAGACTGTTTTTATATGGGGGGGAAACATTTATAAGTTGTCCTGCATTATACCAGCTGGGCCTTTTCATTAGTCAAAACCTGCATCCTTGCCTGAAGCTGATACTCTTGGGGCTTGCTTGGTCCATATGAATCAATCATAAATTGGAGGGAGAGCTTTCTGTACTCTCTTCAAGCATGTTTATTTTTCTTATTTCAAACTCCCACAGTATATCTGAGCTAGGAAGCTTCTCCCTAGAGGCATGACCAATGTATATCGAGTTTTCTCTGTTATTCTAATTTTCTAGGATTTTCCTCTTTATGGCAATGACAACTCATTAAATGGACCAAAAAAAGTGGACTTAATGTTTATACAGTTGTAAAACTTTTCATCGATTTGAATTCACACACAATTAGTATTTTAAAAAAATCTTTTTCATACCAAGCATTTCAATTTGGGATTCAAAAACACTGGTCATTATAATGAGAGGATATATTTTCCAGTATGCTTATACATCAAAAAGAGGTTAATATTCTTGGGAACTTGCTTTTGATGAAAGTACAGTTTTGGAACAGTACTGCAATTCATTCTTAAATTTCAAGACTGGTTTGGTTGCCAAGATATACAGGATCATTCCTTGAGCATAAAAGACACTGTAGTTGTTCTAATTGTAATTAAAGTCAAAGAATGACTGTTCTTCCTGTTTAGAATGTCAAAAAGAGGTGGCATTAAGTCACTGCCTAGACAGCATTGGCAAAAGAAACAGGTATAAGGACACTCACATATGATTTTAGTTAGATGAGTCACACCAAATTTCCTGTAATTCAAGGGATAAAGTCTCTGCTGTTTTGGCAGACACACTCTATAAAGACTTGGTTAAATGACAGTATGAAGTTGCACTTGGGCTGGAGCTTATGCTCATGAGTTAATTCGGTAGGAATGCCATAACAAAGTACCACAGACTGGATGGTTTAAATAACAAAAATTTATTTTCTCAAGAGAGGCTGGAAGTCCGAGATCAAGGTGTCTGCAGGGTTGGTTTCCTCTGAGCACCTCTCTCCTTAGCTTGTAAATGACCATCTTTTCTTTGTCTTCACATGGTCTTTCCTCTGTGCATGTCCGTGTCCTAATCTCTTCTTATATAGACACCAGTCATGTCGGATTAGGACCCACTCATCCAGCTTCATTTTGCCATAATTACCTGTTTAAAGGTCTTATCTTCAAATATAGTGGCATGCTGACGTACTAGGAAATAGACTTCAAGATATGATTTTTTTAAGACACAACTTAGCCCCTAAAAGTCCTATCTGGGGCCCCTAACAGTCCTTTCTTTTGCCTAGTAGTTGAACTAAGGGACTTCTCTCAGTAATCCAGCACCTCTGTAGCACCTCTTTCATAGCAATGACCTGTAGAGTTCAGAGCTTCATGAAACCTCAAATCTACCTGAATTGTATCTGAGTGAGGCTTCTGTCACATAGCATTTAACTTCTTGTCAGAAAGGACAATTCCTGGGCAAGGTGAACTTCATCATCAATGCTGACACTTAGTTTCTAATGAGACATGAGTTGGCTATCTAGGGAGCTGTAACAATATCCTAATGATGAAATGCTCTTTTCTTAAAATTTAATTTAATTAATTTATTTATTATACAGCAGGTTTTTATTAGTTATCTATTTTATACATATTAGTGTATACATGTCATTCCCAATCTCCCAGTTCATCCCACCACCATCCCCCCCCACTTTCCCCCCTTGGTGTCCATACGTTTGTTCTCTACATCTGTGTCTCTATTTCTGCCTTGCAAACCGGTTCATCTGTACCATTTTTCTAGATTCCACATACATGTGTTAATATATGGTATTTGTTTTTCTCTTTCTGACTTACTTCACTCTGTGTGACAGTCTCTAGGTCCATCCATGTCTCTACAAGTGACCCAATTTCATTCCTTTTTCTGGCTGAGTAATATTCCATTGTATATATGTACCACATCTTCTTTATCCATTCATCTCTCAGTGGGCACTTAGGTTGCTTCCATGACCTGGCTATTGTATATACTGCTGCAATGAACACTAGGGTGCATGTGTCTTTTTGAATTATGGTTTTCTCTGGGTATATGCTCAGTAGTGGGATTGCTGGGTCATATGGGAACTCTATTTTTAGTTTTTTAAGGAACCTTCATATTGTTCTCCATAGTGGCTGTATCAATTTACATTCCCACCAACAGTGCAAGAGGGTTCCCTTTTCTCCACACCCTCTCCAGTATTTGCTGTTTGTAGATTTTCTTATGATGCCTATTCTAACTGGTGTGAGGTGATACCTCATTGTAGTTTTGATTTGCATTTCTCTAATAATTAGTGATGTTGAGCATCTTTTCATGTGCCTCTTGGCCATCTGTGTATCTTTGGAGAAATGTCTACTGAAGTCTTCTGCCCTTTTTTGGATTGGGTTGTTTGTCTTTTTAATATTGAGTTGCATGAGCTGTTTATATATTTTGGAGGTTAATCCTCTGTCTGTTGATTCATTTGTAAATATTTTCTCCCATTCTGAGGGTTGTCTTTTCATCTTGTTTATAGTTTCCTTTGCTGTGCAAAAGATTTTAAGTTTCATTAGGTCCCATTTGTTTATTTTTGTTTTTATTTCCATTCCTCTAGGAGGTGGGTCAAAAAAAGACCTTGCTGTGATTTATGTCAAAGAGTGTTCTTCCTATGTTTTCTTCTAAGAGTGTTCTAGTGTCCGGTCTTAGATTTAGGTCTTTAATCCATTTTGAGTTTATTTTACTGTATGGTGTTAGGGAGTGTTCTAACTTCATTCTTTCAAACGTAGCTGTCCAGTTTTCCCAGCACCATTTATTGAAGAGACTGTCTTTTCTCCATTGTATATCCTTGCCTCCTTTATCATAGATTAGTTGACAATAGGTGCATGGATTTATCTCTGGGCTTTCTATCCTGTTCCACTGATCCACATTTCTATTTTTGTGCCAGTACCATATTGTCTTGATTACTGTAGCTTTGTAGTATAGTCTGAAGTCAGGGAGTCCAATTCCTCCACCTCCATTTTTCTTTCTCAAGATTGGTTTGGCTATTCGGGGTCTTTTATGTCTCCATACAAATTTTAAGATTTTTTGTTCTAGTTCTGTAAAAAATGACATTGGTAATTTGATAGGGATTTCATCGAATCTGTAGATTGCTTTGGGTAATTTAGTCATTTTTACAAGGTTGATTCTTGTAATCCAAGAACATGGTATATCTCTCCATTTGTTTGTGTCATCTTAAATTTCTTTCATCAGTGTCTTATAATTTTCTGAGTATAGTTCTTTTACCTCCTTAGGTAGGTTTATTCCTTGGTATTTTATTCTTTTTGTTGCAATGGTGAATGGGATTGTTTCCTTAATTTCTCTTTCTGATCTTTCATTGTTAGTGTATAGGAATGCCAGAGATTTCTGCACATTAATTTTGTATCCTGCAACTTTACCAAATTCATTGATTAGCTCTAGTAGTTTTCTGGTGGCATCTTGAGGATTTTCTATGTATAGTATCATGTCATCTGAAAACAGTGACAGTTTTACTTCTTCTTTTCCAATTTTTATTCCTTTTATTTCTTTTTCTTCTCTGATTGCTGTGGCTAGAACTTCCAGACGTATGTTGAATAATAGTTGTGAGAGTGGACATCCTTGTGTTGTTCCTGATCATAGAGGAATTGCTTTCTTTTTTTCACCATTGAGAATGATGTTTGCTGTGGGTTTGTCATATATGGCCTTTATTATGTTGAGGTAGGTTCCCTCTATGCACACTTTCTGGAGAGTTTTTATCATAAATCGGTGTTGAATTTTGTCAAAAGCTTTTTCTGTATCTATTGAGATGATCATATGGTTTTTATTCTTCAGTTTGTTAATATGGTGTATCACATTGATTGATTTGCATATTTTGAAGAATCCTTGCATCCCTGAAATAAATACCACTTGATCATGGTGTATAATTCTTTACTCTGTTGTTGGATTCTGTTTGCTAGTATTCTGTTAAGGATTTTTCATCTATATTCATCAGTGATATTGGAATGTAACTTTCTTTTTTTGTAGTATCTCTGTCTGGTTTTGGTATCAGGGTGATGCTGATCTCATGGAATGAGTTTGGGTATGTTCCTTCCTCTGCAGTTTTCTGGAAGAGTTTGAGAAGCATGGGTGTTAGCTCTTCTCTAAATGTTTGATCGAATTCACATGTGAAGCCAGCTGGTCCTGGACTTCTGTTTGTTGGAAGATTTCTAATCACCATTTCAATTTCGTTACTTCTGATTGGCCTGCTCATATTTTCTATTTCTTCCTGGTTCACTCTTGTAGGGTTATACCTTTCTAAGAATTTGTCCATTCCTTCCAGATTGTCCAATTCATTGGCATAGAGCTGCTTTTAGTAGTCTCTTAGGATGCTTTGTATTTCTGTGGTGTCTGTTGTAGCTTCTCCTTTTTCATTTCTAATTTTATTTATTTGAGTCCTCTCCCTCTTTTTCCTGATGATATGGCTAAAGGTTTATCAATTTTGTTTATCTTCTCAAGGAACCAGGTTTTAGTTTTATTGATCTTTGCTATTGTTTTCTTTGTTTCTATTTCATTTATTTCTGCTCTGATCTTTATGATTTCTTTCCTTCTACTAATTTTGGATTTGTTTGTTCTTTCTCTAGTTCCTTTAGTTGTAAGGTTAGATTGTTTATTTGAGATTTTTCTTGTTTCTTGAGGTAGGATTGTGTTGCTATAAACTTCCCTCTTAGAACTGCTTTTGCTGCATCCCATAAGTTTGGATCCTCATGTTTTCATTGTCATTTGTCTCTAGGTATTTTTTTATTTACTCTCTGATTTTGTCAGTGATCTCTGGTTATTTAGTAACATATTGTTTAGCCTCCATGTGTTTGTGTTTTTACGTTTTTTCTCCCCGTAATTGATTTCTAATCTCATAGTGTTGTGGTCAGAAAAGATGCTTGATATAGTTTCAATCATCTCAGATTTACCGAGGCTTGATTTGTGACCCAAGATGTGATCTATCCTGGAGAATGTTCCGTCTGCACTTGAGAAGAAAGTGTAATCTGCTCTTTTCAGGTGGAATGTCCTATAAATAACAGTTAAATCTACCTGGTCTATTGTGTCATTTAAAGCTAGTGTTTCGTTATTAATTTTCTGACTGCATGATCTGTCAGTTGGTGTAAGTGATGTCTTAAAATACCCCAATACTGCTGATTTTCTCTTTTATAGCTGTTAGCAGTTGCCTTCTGTATTGAGGTGCTCCCATGTTGGGTGCATATATATTTAGAATTATTATATCTTTTTCTTGGATTGATCCCTTGATTATTATGTAGTGTCCTTACTTGTCTCTTGTAACATTCTTTATTTTAAAGGGTATTTTATCTGATTTGAGTATTGCTACTCCAGCTTTCTCTTGATTTCCATTTGCATGGAATATCTTTTTCCATCCCCTCACTTTCCATCTGTATGTGTCCCTAGGTCTGAAGTGGGTCTCTTGTAGACAGCATATATATGGGTCTTGTTTTTGTATCCTTTCAGCAAGCTATGTCTTTGGGTTGGAGCATTTAATCCATTCACATTTAAGATGATTATCGATATGTATGTTCCTATAACCATTTTCTTAATTGTTATGGGTTTGTTTTTGTAGGTCCTTTTTCTTTTCTTGTGTTTCCCACTTAGAGAAGTTCCTTTAGCATTTTTTGTAGAGCTGGTTTGGTGGTGCTGAATTCTCTTAGGTTTTGTTTGTCTGTAAAGCTTTTGATTTCTCTGTCAAATGTGAATGAGATCCTTGCTGGGTAGAGTAATCTTGGTTGTAGTTTCTTCCCTTTCATCACTTTAAATATATTGTGCCACTCCCTTCTGGCTTGTAGAGTTTCTGCTGAGAAATCAGCTGTTAACCTTATGGAAGTTCCCTTGTATGTTATTTTTCTTTTTTCCCTTGTTGCTTTTAATAATTTTTCTTTGTCTTTATTTTCTGTCAATTTGATTACCATGTGTCTTGGCATGTTTCTCATTGGGTTTATCCTGCTTGGGACTCTCTGCACTTCCTGGACTTGGGTGACTATTTCCTTTCCCATGTTAGGGAACTTTTTGATTATAATCTCTTCAAATATTTTGTCGGGTCCTTTCTCTCTCTTTTCTCCTTCTGGGACCCCGATAATGTGAATGTTGGTGCGTGTAATGTTGTTCCAGAGGTCTCTTAGACTGTCTTCATTTCTTTTCCTTTTTTTTTTTTCTTTATTCTGTTCTGTGGCATTCAGTTCCACCATTCTGTCTTCCAGGTCACTTATCCGTTCTTTGGCCTTAGTTATTCTGCTATGGATTCCTTCTAGGGTATTTTTCATTTCAGTTACTGTATTGTTCATCTCTGTTTGTTTGTTCTTTAATTCTTCTAGTTGCTTGCTCTTTAATTCTTCTAGGTCTTTGTTAAACATTTCTTGCATCTTCTTGATCTTTGCCTCCATTCTTTTTCCGAGGTCCTGGATCACCTTCACTATCATTATTCTGAATTTTTTTCTGGAAAGTTTTCTATCTCTACTTCCTTTAATTGTTTTTCTGGGGTTTTACCTTGTTCCTTCATCTGGTGCATAGTCCTCTGCCTTTTCATTTTGTCTATCTTTCTGTGAATGTGGTTTTTGTTCCACAGGCTGCAGAATTGTAGTACTTCTTGCTTCTGCTGTCTATGCTTTGACATGCTCTTTTGATTCTAGCAGGCATTTGTTTGACACCAAAATTCCCATCAGCACTCACAGAGAAAAGAAAAAGTCTCTCTGTGAATGCCATTTAGATTGCCAGCAAAACTAATTATGCTGTTACCCATTTTTAATATGTTTATCCTATTAAATTTTAACAGGATGTGCATATTTATAATGCTACCACATGATACACAGAAATACCTACAAAACAACTCTTGAAATAATATTAGTGCCCTGTTATATTTGAAAGTAAAAATGAAAAGAATAAAATCTTGATGATATATCATTCAGAAACAGCAGGTATTGATGAACATAAATCTTCATTTTAATGTAGGCATGGGTTTGTTTCTAATTAGCAGGTTTTATACATTTTGGAAAGTAAAACAAAAAATAAAACAAAGTGGAATCAATATTTATATACTCGGAAAATTTGTATTGTTTCCTTAAAAAAAGAAATAGCCTATAAATGGTGTTAAGACTGTGAAAGTATTTTCATGGATTTTGTTGACCTCAGTAACTGTAGGCCAGGAAAATATATTTGGAGAGGACCATCCTCATCATTTGTATTTTGGCCATTTATGCCAGGGGTAGTAGTAGATTTCATTATTTACAGTCACTTACTATGACATTTAATTACTTATTGTCTTTTGTAATTACCTAAGGGTTTCATTTTTACCCATGTTCTTGGCAGGGTTCTGAAGTCTGTGAGTGTAGTTGTATGTCTTTGAAAAAGTGCAGGCAATAATCCATCCCATGATTGCTTAATCAAGCCTGGAATCACACTCCATGTTCAGGAACTATTTGTAAATTGGACTTGAAAATTGGCTATAATTGTCATCTCAAAATTCTAGGAGAGTATTCCTCAACCTGAATCAGAATTTTCAAGAATTTCACGAGATAAAAATGGAATCCCTGAATATGCATCTTTACATAGCTCCTCAGGAAAACATTCTTTCTCACTAAAGTTCACGAATTTTATTACAGGATTTTATAATTTAGGTGAGCCACCTATATCAGGATGCTGAAAGTTATTTCAGATTCTGCTGTCTCCTAAATCCTAAATCCAATCAGTACTCCTAAATCCAATCAGTACTAAATCCAGTGAGTTCTGCTTGCTGCATAATTATTTACCTTGCTTCTTTCTTTTTCATTTATTGCCATTGCCATAATTCAGACTCTACTGATATTTACTTGGATTCTATAATAATGATCCCATTTGTCTTTGTTCCTCTCATCTAAATGTTCTATTAAACTACTTTCCACATGGGACCCAGAGTGATCCTTCTAAGGGCAAATCAAACCTGAACCGAGATCAAGACCCTGCAGGGACTCTCCCTGGTCTTCATGCTAATTCCAACCTTGTTTCAGTGCACAGAAAATCTGTCAAAATCTGACCCTTACTTACATCTCCACCATTCTTATCCTCTCTGGGGTAAGTAAATATTATTTAGAATTCCATTTTAGTTTTTCTATTTACTTTTTAGCCATAACTCTTTGCATTCTTTTATTTTACTTAATTTGTTTTATTTTAGTGGTTGTTCTAGTAACTAAAATATATTTCCTTAAAATTTGGAAACCTACTTAAAGTTAATACAGTACCACCTTATCTTAAATGTAAAATCCTTGAAAATGCATAGTTCCACTCATACACTCCCTGTTCTTTGCAGCATATTTGTTATATGCATTACAGCTACATACGCTATAAAAACCCACAATTCAATGTCAAAATTGCCCTTTAATTAATTGCATGTTATTTTAAATAAATTAACAGAGAACATAAACTTTTATTTACACATATATTTACCATTTCAGCACTTTTCATTTATTCCTGAAGATCTGAGTTTCCATCTTATATAATTTCCCTGAGAAACTTTCTGTATTATTTTGTGTAGTGCAGGCTTGCCACCATCTGGTTCTCTTAGTTTTATTTATGGCCTATCATAATTTGAAAGATATTTTCATTGTATAAAGAGATACACATTGACAATATATACTAATATATATGTTGGTGTGTGTATATACATACAGGTATATACATATATGCTTATATATCTATTTTCTTAAAGATACCTTTTCACTGTAAATTATACTTGAAATAAAACTGTATTGTTGTGTAACAAATTTCTTCCCTATTCCCCTGATTGCTGTTTTGTAAAGAATTAGATAGAAAACCAAAAAAAGTTTAGGGAGATCTGCGTGAATCTCAAATTTTGAGCATCAAATGATGTTTACTTTAAGCTAATTATTTGATTAATTAGTATCAGAGGAATGGTTTAGTAACAGTATGGTTCACACAGAGATAATGACAGAAAGCTTTATCTACATTTCTTTCCAACATAAATCAGTAATCTTTCTTAGTTACTCCCTTTGATGAGCTTCCTGGATTAAAATAATAATAATTATTTAATAATAAATTTTGTTATTTTGTTAATAACAAATATTTTGTTATTTTGTTAATAATAAAATATTAACAAAATAACAACTGAAAGGATATTTTCAATGTGTTAATCAGTGGCAGTAAAAGCCAAAATATTGTTGTTGCTTTCTATTAAATGCTCCATTAGCAAATGACCATTTTGAATTTGAAATTGGTGTTTGCTTCATGAGTTAATTATGACATTTCTCCCATTTTAGATGCAAACTCAATTAGCTTGTTGCTAAAATCGAAAGGAATGGTGAGTTCCTTCAAATAATGTTAGTTGTTCCCTTTTACACATCCATTAAATGCATCGTACTTAGGTGTGATACTCTCTATACTTGTTTTTTCAAAGTCCTTTTGGCTTTCAGAAATAAATAATGGAAATGTGTGTGTGTGTGTGTATGTATACTGTATCTATCCATCTATGTCTGTACCTATATCATCTCTATCTACCTCTCCATCTATCTAATCTCCACCTTCTTGCTGCTCCTGTTGGCTTTCATCCCTGGAATTTTTTTGTAACCTAGAAGAAAAGTGTTTTCTTTAGAATTTTAAAGATAATAGATGTCATGCATGAAGTCTTTAAGAACACTTATTAATGAATATCTGCATTTGTTTTCTGGAAAATGCAAAAGAGAATTATGCTTTTGAAAGCCTGGGGTCATCAACAAGAAAATTTTGGAATATTTTATAGATTTTTTTTTTTTTTTCAAAACAAGATTTTATGAAGAGTAAAGCTGAAGAGAGGACTGGGGAAGAAGAGCCTTGGGAAAAGTCAGTATAGGAATAGAAGTTTATAACTGAATTCATCAAGTTTTTCAAATGAGAACATACAGAAAAATCAGATAAGAGCTCCAGTAAAATTTATTTCAACTTACAAAGTAAGGTATGTGTGTTTGTGTAGAATTTAGTTGAAAGCATGTCTCTCTGTTCCAATAAGCGTTGAATTGATCATTCTCATATTCATTTCACTGAATGCAGGAGATGAGGAAGTTTCTAATTATGTTAGTTTTAATGTGAAAAAAAGTGATAAAACATAATTTTAAATTACACTGCTACTTCAGCTGTCTGTGGTGAGGAGAAATGTTTCCTTTGAGATCATATAACAAAAGAAAAAATATGCTCTGGAATAAGCATTCTTAGTTTTTGATACTGTAACATTTTCAAAAATTATTTATAGATATTAAATAGTTACTTCTGATCTCATCACAGGTCAGAACTGTGAAGTAGGGAGCTTATAGAAAGTCCTTCTCTTTGCTAGTTTCATTTTAACTTAATTGAACAAAAACAGAAGGATTAAATGATCTGTAGGCCAACATTAAAATGCATAGTCCTGGGTATTAAAATGGGGCAGGGTCAGGGCAGATGGTCAGAGATGATTGCTACCCCTGTTTAGACAGGATGATTTTGAATGTTTTAGATAGGCCTGTGGCTCTGGAATGCCAAAGTGTCATAGGCAAACTGTTTGCTTTAGTTGTTAAAAATAGAGCACTGTTTAAAATTTAGAACTATTTATTTAAAAACCTCAAAAGGGCTGTTAAATCTGTATGTAAGATGTTGTGTTTCCCATGAGCATGTCATCCAAGTAGAGCCTGCCAGAACAAAGCATCAAAGGAGAGTGTGTGTTGCCAAATTAAATCGTGGTGTCAAAATATGAAACCAACTTAACCTGTAATACTTGAGGAAAATAGTATGTAAAGTAGGACCCAGTGAAAACACCTGGACAAGATATTGTCTATAGAGTTGAGTGTACCTTATTCATAAAGGTAGCTCATCATTTGAAGTACCAGAATTTTATTTTGAGACTAAACTTACTAAACTGATTTAGTGGTGTTGAAGTGCTGAAGTTAGGGTGAGATTTGCTCATAGCATTACTATAAGAATACAGTTCTTATTACTATAAGAATTGTTCATAGCATTACTTATAGCACTCAGATTTTGTCACAATTGGAGAGTTTGGAAGAATCCTTCACCCCCCATGTTTTGTCATTTGTCTCTTTTGTAAACATTGTCCCCTTCCCACCACTTCCCATAGGTAAGAAGTGCATATCCTCATCCTTCGAAGCTAGGGCCTGTGAATTCTGACATCTTGAGTATGTTGCATGAAAAACAACAAACAAGATACTAAAGTAGGGCTTCCCTGGTGGCGCAGTGGTTGAGAGTCCGCCTGCCGATGCAGGGGACACGGGTTTGTGCCCCGGTCCGGGAAGATCCCACGTGCCGTGGAGCGGCTGGGCCCATGAGCCATGGCCGCTGAGCCTGTGCGTCCAGAGCCTGTGCTCTGCAACAGGAGAGGCCACAGCAGTGAGAGGCATGCGTACCGCAAAAAAAAAAAAAAAAAAAAGATACTAAAGTAACTCTAATTTCATTAATAAACATTCATCAAGCACTCATACTTTCTCAAGTACTTTGATAAACCTCTCAGATAGGGAATGAATAAATGTTTTTTGCTTGAAGGAGCTCTGTGTCTGGTTCAGGAAACATGCTATGCAAACAAATAAAATATAGCCCAAAACAAATAGAAGCAAGAGTGGGGTTCTGAAGCAGGATGGGGGTCAATAGTTAGACTTGGCATGGGTGACTGTTTCAGGGTCAACTCACTGGAAGACATTTTACCTGAGTTTGTATTTTAAATGAGAATGGAAAATTTCCAAGAAAGCAAGGAGAAAAGATGTTTCAAGATGAGGAATCTCCATAAGGAAAAAAATGCTCAATCGATCATAGGTATTAGACGGAAGAGAAAGGGATAGAAAAATCTAGGATGACACCAGTTTCAGACTTTGATATTGTGTGCATAACTGAGCAATAAGATAGGGAGAATTAGAGGAGGAACAGTTATGGGAGGGAAGGGCAGGAAAATGGGTAACATGATGAGAGCCACTTAGGGATTAAACAAAGCAAAGAACATAGCTTGTATCATTCACTTTCATGGCAAAAAACAGATGGCATACTCAAATTTGGGTAATTTGTGGCCAATGCATGATAAAGGAACAACTTATACAGGGGTGGATAGGTTGTAGATAAGCTACAAGCAACAGTGAAGTACAAAGTGGATCCTAACAGCAGGTCATGGTCACCACCCCTATGGCTAAAGGCTGGCAGCAATTATCTGAACACAGAGACAGATCTTTGTGGAGAAAACCATCTGAAAGGTTCTATGATCTTTGCTCAAAGGATGATCAAGCTTTGATCAAGCTTTCCCAGGCAGCCCTGCAGGAAGGAACCTGGGGAAACAAATACACTAGCCTTATTTCTTTTCTCTCTTTTCCATTATTAGCATTCTCCATTGGTCAAACCCAAACAGAAACCAGAAGCCAGGAAGTCACTGATATTTTCATATTGTTCAACTACCTTAGACACAGAATAGAGAAAAAAAAATGGTTAGTGTTTATTTGGAGAGACCAACAGAAGATTTCCAGTACATGGGTCAACTTACACCTTCAAGATTTGCTGTCTAAAGTGGTTGAAAATAAATACTGACCGTTTCCCAATCAACTACTTTTCTCATAAAATAAATTTCTTTTGCTATTTAATAATACTAGCAATAGGATATATGTATATATATCTTCATAAGTTATAAAAGTCATATATATAAATGTGTTTTGTTCACATACACGAACCAACTCCCTGAAATTCCCCTTGTGTCTCTTGAGCCCATGTAGGGTCAATTTATTTTCTTCCGGTGAAATATTTGTTAGATCTATTCCATCTGTTCCAAGCTGCAAACACTCCATTTAGTGTGACCTAGGTAAAATGTAATTACTATTGACCAGGTTCTAATTTTCCAAGGAATATTAAAAGTAATATGTTGAGAAAAAATATGAAATTATCTTTTTTAGGAACAGTCCCAGATATCAATACAATACACAGAGGGCAGTTTGCCTACTATAAATGCCAAGTGCATGAAAATTGTTTTCAAATATTGTCAGTTATCAAGTGCCATGAACATCTCTGTGTCTTATGATGCTACGTAGAGAAGAAGCAATCATTTGTCAGAATTTCTAGTCTAGAGAACTTTTACTATGAAAATACAGTTTCTCAAGATGACTCTAGGAACAAATATTAGAAATTTCTGTCAACATGATATTTATGGATCACTGAAGCATTTTGCCATTTCTTGAAACTATAGCATGGTAATTGTGTGAATTATTCTTTTTGGTACTACTCAGTAAAGTTTAAAAAGGCTATAAAAGGCAAAAGAAGTATATTTTTAACAGAATGAACCACTTTTGAGAAACTTATATTTCTTATAAATACTTGCTAAAAATGGCAAGTCATTTCTGAAGGGATAAGAATGACATAAGATAATGTTCAGTTACTCCATAGTAATGTTAATAAATTATGCTGGAGCTTTAAAGTATGGGGTTGATGGGCCTGAGGACACTGTGTCAGGAGGGAGTTGGGAAGGAAACTTACTTAACTAAATAGTGAAGGTTGAAATCTTGAGTTATTACAGATTCGTTGAATACCCAAACTGTTCTGTTCCTTTTGGATAAGATATTCATGACAATTATATTTTGAAAGGAATTACTAGATTTTTTGATATCACAGAAAAATCTCAAGAAATAAATCCCATAATTTTTTAAATTGTATAATAAACAGTATGGTATAATAAGAAATGTGTTGAACTGAAATTCAAAAGAGTTTAAATTCTGATTCTTAAGCCATGAAGGACTGTGACTTTGGAAAAGTCATATAATCTCTCTGGACTGCATTGCTGATGTATAAATTATTCTGGGTGGACATTATTTTAAAAATTATATCATCACTTTTACTTTTAATATTGATTAATATTGACTTTATAACTTGGTCCTGAAAAAGACCAGTTCATTCATAAAAGTTGTAAAAAAAAAAAAAAAATACCCAAAGGATGATGCAGTCCTTGTTTTTAGTCTTTCTTTTATTACACTCATGATTAGCTAGAAAGTATTTCATAGTAAAGGCTCTAAGTGAATTTCAACTTTTAATGAGCAGAGTACACAATTTTTTTTTGTAATAAGTTTATTTATTTATTTATTTATATTTTTGGCTGCATTGGGTCTTCACTGCTGCATGCGGGCTTTCTCTAGTTGCAGCGAGCAGGGGCTACTCTTCGTTGTGGTGCGTGGGCTTCTCATCGCAGTGGCTTCTCTTGTCGCGGGGTACGGGCTCTAGGTGTGTGGGCTTCAGTAGTTGTGGCATGTGGGCTCAGTAGTTGTGGCTTGCGGGCTCTAGAGTGCAGGCTCAGTAGTTGCGACGCACGGGCTTAGTTGTTCCCTGGCATGTGGGATCTTCACGGACCAGGGCTTGAACCCGTGTTCCCTGCATTGGCAGGCGGATTCTTAACCACTGTGCCACCAGGGAAGTCCCAGAGTACACAATTCTTTTGAAAAGTATACAATAAAATGTGCTAAAATGTATTTAGTAAGTTAATCAGAGACTCCTGGTTTAGTGAGATCTAGACAATATGTTCCTAAATGCTAGTTCATATACTCGCTTCACAAAAATTCCCATGGATGTTTTAAAACAAAGAAATTCCTAAGCCTTAACTGAGACACATAGAATAAGCCGTGTCTGATGCAATCAAAATTTGAGTCTAAAAACTACCCTAGATAATTCTGATGTGCAGACATATTAGAGAATCAACTTTCTAGACCACAACTACCACTAGCCTCATCACCAGCACCACTCTCCGTGTTCTTAATAACAGTGTTCTTAATTGGGGAGGTGCAGACACTTGTTAGAATATAAACACTAAATGTAGCAAATAATAATAATAATAATAAAATAATAATTAGAGGGATTGCAGATCAAAGTTTCAGTGGCCCCTGAGGCTACCTAGTCCATCAAAGTCCTAACCCCTATAAAGCATTAAAAAAAATTAAATTAAATTAAAAAACCCTTAATGTCGGTTGGTCTGCTGCTGTTTTCATGCAAACATGGAGTTTCAGTGTTTGGACTGGAATGTACTAGAAGGACTCAAATTCTAGTATTCTCTGGGAAGAATGTAAAGCAAAAAAAAAAAAAAAGAGAGAAATGATGTTTTCTGACTGGTAAGAGGGCAAAGATGTAGCAGTAGACCAATTATATGATAGGTCACATGCTAGTGTTGGGTAAATTTTAAGAAATATGATGAATGTGTTTACAGCATAAAGGTAAAAGTACATCTTCTTGAAACAAACATTATGTAGCCAGATCAAGGATACAGTTTCCTATCGCAGAAATGTTTGACTGGTGTCACTTCATTATAAACCTCATGATATACATTAAATTTTTCTATGTTGAGTAATAAATAAAACTCTTAAGATTAACTCTCACAGCAACAAGAAGATAGTAAACATTTACAGATTTAACCTTAAAAAGACCTTCACCCTCACTGGCTGAATTCCAAAATTGTTTTTGACTTTTGTGATCATCAGAATGAAAGGATATACTCTACCATTCTGTTTATTGAAAGTCCTAAAGTAAAACCACTAGAAAACAGATGAAAAAGGTATAGCTTTACGGCTGCTTGAGTAGGAGGATAGTTCAAAGTGAGGGTATCTTGACTTCTGGCAGTAAGCAGATATTTTATATGTTACAAGCATTAGAATGATCATGAGAAAAGAATACTAAGAAACAAATGTGATGTGGGCCAAAGGGAAATATGTCCCTGAGGTTAGTTATAATTGACCTGTTTTCACAAGGAGATGCATAAGAGTAAGGAAAACTGGGAAACTGTGTTCTGCAATTTCACATTTGGAAAGAAAAATATTTGGCTTAGGATCAAGGCATGTTATTTTTGGTCATACAAGGATTGCAGAAATCGTTAACCCTTTAACTCTTTAGAATTTTTCTGGGAAATGTAGTAACTAGTTGATTAATTCAGTAAGATAATTTCCTCTTTCAGATTTTCCTTAATTACAGTGGTGATCTTTAGTTTCTAATAATGTTAACTTAGAATTAGTCAATGTTTTAATCTTATTCTTATTTCACAACAGTCATGCAAAATGACTATAAAATGGAAAGAGTAGGGGAAAATTAGCTACTAGATTCCACTTCATTGTACACTTATTAAAACATTCATAGATAAAAGACTGGAGTAAACAAAGATGAATTTATTTCAACAGTATTTTATTATTTTCAGTGTCTCCCTTAATTAAATTTATTCTTAAATATTTGTTCTTTTTAATGCTATAGAAAATGGAATTTTTAATTTCAATTATTTTTAATTGCTAGCATATAGAAATTCAATTTAGCATATTTATCTTGTATCATGGTAAGCAGTGTACTGAAATTTAAAAGGTCTAGTTTGTGTGTCTGTATTTCTTAAGATTTCCCTCAAAAAAGATCGTGCCATCGTGAATGGAGATAATTGTGTTCCTTCCTTTCCAATCTGGATGCCTTTATTTCTTTATTGCTTTTTTCTTGCCTAATTGCCCTGAAAGAATTTCTAGTATATTGTTGAATAGAAGTGATGGGAGCAGACACCTTTGCCTTGCCCTTAATCCTAGGGGCAGGGGGCTGTATTCAGTCTTTCACCATTAAGTATGATGTTAGCTGTGTTTTTCATAAATGCCCTTTTTCAGGTTAAGGAAGTTCCCTATTATTCCTAATTTTTGAGTGTTTTAATCAACAAAAAGCATGCTGTATTTTGACAAATGTTTTCTCTTTGTCTCTTAAGATGACCATGTACAAATCAAATATGTACATGTTTTACATATATATTTCTATGTAATATGTAATTTAATAATTTGTATATTATATACAATAATTTATATATTATACACACACAGAATAGATGTTTTAGTCTTTAATCTCTCTAAGTTGATGAAAATGAACTTTTGCTATTGAGAGTTGGAATTCATAGAAATGCAAAATCATCCATAGATATATTTACTCTCTGCAGTACTTCGGAAAGTTTTCCCTCCGCAAATACAAATATTCTGATACATTTTATCAAAAATTATATGATTCGTATGTAATTGTATATACGAATTATCAAGAGTATACCTGACAAGAATGAAGCACCTTTTCAATTAAGCATTGATGAGAACCAAATTTTCCACCTTAAATTTTACAAGTCTGATGACTGTAAGAGTTTACATAGGATAGTGTTTTGCTCTGTAATTTTCAAATCTTGTATCGTCTTTACTACTCACACTCAGTGCTAAACACAGAGGATGTAGGGCACTCTGGTACTGCAGTACCTCTGGCCCTGCACTTTTCTTTAACAAAGAGAAGTCACAACATAATGGTTGGTTATAATACTATCATATGTTATTCCAATTCATATATGTCCTGTCATAACTAAGTAACAAGTTATGACACAGAGTTAAATGATTGAAAGTATTCATGGGACTCCATAGGGCCTAGACATGTGAGGATTTAATAAAGGTAAAAGGTACTAGCAGGAGAAAGTGTACAGGCAATAATATAGCAGTTCTAAGATGTCCAGGCATAGTCCCTAAGTGTCCTTTATGGGTCTCATGGACATACATTGTTTTTAGATTATGAACAGCCAAGGTATGTAGAAGACACCATGCTTTCAGGGGAATCAATGTATGAGTTCGCTTAAGGGGCTCTTATATCCTGCTGGTCATGTAGTTAAATCCAGGCTGTGTAAGTACATATATATGATAAACAATGTAGACAAGCTAGTACAGGGTACTTCCAAGGAAATTTTGCATTTTCAACATCAGGTTAAAATTCATTAGCTAACGTATTTCATCTCTATCTTGGCCTAGGTTCAGTGTTAGACTTCCAAACATCCCTGGAGATCAGCGGAGCTACCTTAGTTCAGTGGCATGTTAAACATATTCTTATATAACTATATGTTAAAATTATGGCTAACTATAAAATACACTCCCTTTAACCCAAATTAAATGAACACTCCAACTCTAAACTCAACTTTTCCTCAATTGGATTCCCAAAATACCTGTGGGTACTCTATAATCAACTAATAGGATGAGAAATATGATACAGAGGAAGTTGGAATTGAAAGAGAAAGAGATTTAATTATATTAAAATTATCTTAACATTGCTTTTTTTTTTTTTTCTTTTTTCAAAATTTTACTCATGGTCATCTTACAAAGATGACCGTATGAACACGTTACTAAGGCCTATCAGAGCAGGTCCACGTGCTTAAGCAACCTCAAAGCTTAAATACTGTTAGAGTCACAGGAAATTGTCCTCTGCCAAGTTAATTTATTAAAATACAGAAAATGTAGATGTAAAATTGGATATCAGAAATCACTGGTTCTCAAGACCATGTGGCATGTTCCTTTACAGAGTAAGGAGTCCATACTTGTCTTATTACTTCTTAACCTCTTCACTTCCAGTCTGCTGCTCTGTTGAGGGAAATATTCCTTTGTTTGAATGGGAATGTCCCTGATCATGTATCTGGCTCGAGCGTCCAGCCAGGCTCAAAGCTCCTATAGATATTCTGGTCATCACAGTCATCATCATAATTATCACCCTCCCCAACACCATGACTATTTAAAAACAGACAAACTTGTTATGTTCAGCAATTTAGTTCTCCATTGACTAGAAGTTCTTTACCCCTGAAAGCCCAGGATTTTAGTTTATTATTTTTGCATAACAAAACATGCCAAATTAAATTATTGTGTTCAGTTTCTTTGCAAAACTTAGGAGGAGTCCCTGGGGTCCCTCTCTTCCTTCTCCAACAATCCGGATAGTGAAAAAGGACAAAATCAGCTTTAAAATAAGTTTCTCCCTGTTTATGGCCTTTGAAGTTTCAGAAATAATGTATATGAGTAACCTTTGATGCTGTGTGCAGTGAAGTGATTGTCCAAAGGGAGCTATAACTCATTAGAGATTGAGTTTATAGGCGCTAAGTCTGATGTAATTAAGGAAATTTTTGGGGTAAAAGTAAGATTTGAGTTGGAGCTGATATGCAGGGTTCCATATGTCAGTGAGAGACAAGACTGGAAAGTAGACTGGAGCCAAATCCCTAAGGTTTTGAAAGCTAAACTTTTTAGTTTTGACTCTATATTGACTCTGTATTGGACAATAGCAGTTATGAAGGTTTCTGAGCAGAAACTAAACATAATAAGAGCTATAAGTAAGGAAAGTCAATTCAGCAGCTGTGAGAGAGATAGAAAGCTGAAGAGAATAAAGGACCAGTTAAGAGACGGCTAAGAGAGTGGAAGACCAGGTGAAAGGGAATCAAAAGACAGTTAGCAAAGAGAGAAATGGAATGAGCTTGAATAGAAAGCTTTCTGTTGACCTTCATCAGAATGTTGAAAAAGATTTATGACATAGGTACCTGATTGAAAAGGTAAAATTTTAAGCTATTTAAGAGAGACACACATAAATCTCATGTCACATGAAGGTCCACTGAATTTTACATATTAATCTTACTGAAAAAAAGTATTAAACTTCTACCAACCTAATAATCACATTTGGATCTTTTCAGTGCTTCACTGCAGATCTTCACTGCAGATAACAGATATTAGGAATATAATCATAACACATTTCCTATGCTTAACTTGGTTCAGGCTGCCATCACAAAATATAAAGTAACAAATTACTTATTTTCAAAATGGGCATATACTATATCATATGCATGAATTTTTCAGTGAAATGTGCATTATTGCAAAAGGACCATTGATATATGTGCTTATACTGAGTATCATCGGTGCATAAAATGAACACATTCCAATGATATGTGTCTCTTCTTGATGAATAGATCTAGAAATGAGATTTTCCTCGAAAAAATTCATCCTCCCCTCCCCCAGGAATTTGGAAATAAAACCTAGCAAACATCTGGGTTTCCTGTCAAAGGCAAATAATCTATGCTTAGAATCATCAAATTCCCAGGATATTCAGATTTTGTTTTATAGTAGTGGCCTTAGATAGGACTGGTGAAGAAATGTGTATTTAGTTTATTTATTGAAATTGAACAAAATCTATGACTTTTATCTGTTTCCTGGAAATGGACTCTACAATGGTGTGTGCATGTACATGTGATCGCAAGTGTTTCTAGAATAATACCTGTCAGGGAAGGAAAAAAATGGGATGTGGCACAGGAAAAATATAATTCTGAAGCGTATGCCACAAAGTCTTCAACTAATCTCAGGGGGAATATGACGTTGGAATGGCCCTTCAGAATTGTACTGACTTACGGAAAAGGGATGCTGCCTTTGCATCTCCACATCAACCACTCATTTGGATGAGGGCTACCTCCTGCTATGGCACAGATTCTTGGGAGGTAGTTCTTTGGAATCATCTCCAAGCTTCCACTCTTACCACGCTCTAATAGACGTAGCAGCCAATAGTCTTTGTCATATATATATTTTATTAGCTTCTCTCTTAAAGTAATAACCAAAGCCATTAATAGAGTCTATGTATTATCAGGCCATACTGTTTTATTTCTGTTCTTTGAATGTGTCAACTTCTTCCTAGCCATGAGGTCTTTGAACATGCTATTATTCTGTCTAAAAAATGTTGCAAAGCATAGTATAATCCAGAGAGAATTAAACTGAATCATACTTTAAGCCCACTTTAGCTGGTGTGGTAAAATGAAGTACCACAGAATCGAGATAGCAAGGCCCTCTTGTTCTGAAATAATGTCATCTGTTTTTGGTAATAAACTTTCTTTTAAAATATTGGGTTGGCCAAAAAGTAACATCTTATGGAAAAACCTGAATGAACATTTTGGCCAACCCAATATTAGTAGACTACATGTCTCATACTGAAATACATTTTTAAAAATTCTTAGGTCTCATTTTTTTTTTTTAGTGAAGACGTTCTCTTTAATTCACTAGAATACACTGTTAAACTTTGAATAAACAGGTTATAACCATTTGGCTTCTTTACATCAGATCTATTTAAGAGATTCCCTTTTCTCTGTTGAGGAGTTTTTCTTACTCTTTAAGTAATACATTTCATAGTCCCAAATGAAATTGGCTATGTTTATTTTGTTATTACTTTATGGAAATAAATTATATCTGCCAAAGGCAATGTTTCTAATCACTCTTTCCTAGGTTAACTGCAGTCTATATTTTAACTCAAGCTGGTTGTAGTGGACAGGGTCTTTGTGTGCTTTCTCTGATTCCCTCAATTATCCCTTCCTGCTCTTACACTTGTTCTTATTCTTTCCCTTTGGGTTCCACCCACTCTGCTGTCCCTCTGCTTCAGATTCAGGATACCAGATCTGACATACCATATCTTATTCTAAAGAAGGCTTTTGATGCAACCCTGAAGTGCAGAGGAGTTAATTCCCTATGGAGTGGACTTTGAACAGTGGCAGACAGGAAATGGGAGTGAGCTAAGCAAATGCATTCCTCCTCTTCCCCTTTCCAGGTAGGAATGGTTTCTCTTTGTCGTCCACATGGAAAATTTCTATGGGCCAAGTGAACGCACCTGCATAACAGCCTGCTACGTGTCTTCCTGGGGTATCATGCACTGGTTGGCACCGTGGTCATACATCACATCGTTTTCCGCTTGCTGCACACCTGTTCTTCATCCTCACTGTCCTGTATTTGTAATGGCCAGATAAAGTGTCAGGACTCTACTCTTTGATTTGGGCTCTGCTGTCTACTGGCTTGAATTTCTGATATGAAACATTGTCTTCTCCTCTTCCTCCTTCTCATTATTATTATTACTATTATTAATGTACATTAGTTGCTGTATACGTCTTAGATTAATTTTTGCAGAGACACTATAATATGAAGTGAGTCTGTGTTCATTTTGATTAGCTAACACACATTTAGATTTACTTTACATACTTCTCTTTTTAAATAAAAGACATTGGTATAAATAATCAACTTGGAAGTTAACAAATGATACATGTCTTCAATATGTGTCTTTTTTTAAAATTTTTATTATTATTATTTTTTGCGGTACACGGGCCTCTCACTGCTGTGGCTTCTCCCGTGGAGGAGCACAGGCTCCGGATGCGCAGGCTCAGCGGCCATGGCTCACGGGCCCAGCCGCTCCGCGGCATGTGGGATCTTCCCGGACCGGGGCACGAACCCGTGTCGCCTGCATTGGCAGGCGGACTCTCAACCACTGCGCCACCAGGGAAGCCCAATATGTGTCATTTTTGAAGATTTTTTTTTTTAAATTTTTTTCATTTCTGGTAGCTCACCTCAGACCCCATAAGAAAAAAACAGGAGAGGTGTAAAATTGCAGTTAATAGTTGAGGTCTGAATTATGACTCCCTCTTGTTTCCTGGGTGTCTTACATAATCTATTTAAACACACACCCCACCCCTTGTGCTCTGTGTTAATTTAATTCTTTACACATTTTCTTACACAGGTATTTTTTGCCATGATAGTTTTACAGAAAATATGTACCTACTTCTCTGACTTTGGCTTTTTTTCCTTAATATGGAAATCATGATTTCTCATGGAAATCATTCCAAGGCCATCTGATATTTTAAAAATTGATTACATGGTATTGATATGACATATTGAGTCATTTCAGTATTGTTGCATTGACACTTTTATTTTTATGGTATAAATTCCCAGGAGTTAAATCACTGTATCCAGTGATAGACCTTTTAACTAACATATATTTGTTATCAAAATACTTACACATTTCAATTTTTTTACCATGTTTACTCAAGATATTTTCTTTAAGAGATAAAATAATACATTTAGAGTTTGTCTTCTTTATACCTCCTCAGAGACCTTTTCTAGATGTGACTTAAGAATCTGACAGTAGAGTATATCTTTTCCATTCATGTTTTATGCCTTTGTTCCACACATGTTCATTCACAGGCAAATATTTTTCGGTGAATTGTTCCAATTTACATGAATATCACATTATACATATATTTCTGCATCTTGCAGTTTTCCTCAGTATCTTCTTAGAATATCTATCCAACTTTAAATACCTATTGGATCTAATTCAGTAATTTTAACACCTATGTTGTTTTCAGGGACTGTGTTTTTCTTTTGAATTTGTATTGTTTTGTAGCTTCTGTAAGAGGCCATACATAATGATGAATTATATCTACATTCAGAAGACAATAGATACTTAGTCAGACAGCCATCTGTTCATTCCTTGTTGTTCTTATGCAAATAACTCAGTGAGATCATTTATCTGAAGCTGAGACAGAAAATATAGATTTCAAGAAAATAAAAATTATGAAATGATTGTATATTCTCAGAAAGTAGAGATGATGCTCACAGAGTCATAAAGTCATGCTGCTACAAGGGACTTGGGAATTTCTCTCTTCTTTCATGCACATCTTTGAAATGGGGTTGAATGTGGTCTCCTTACCATAGGATCATGCTTTAATTTTTAAACAAGTGGGTACTCCCTCCTACATTCAGTTATTAACTCCTGACTTCCAACCCCCTTTTTAAATTTTCTTTCTTTGTTGCATGCATATTACTTTTTCTCTCCAAACTGAATGCCTCTTTGGCTTTTCAGTAAAAGTTAGTTTCTTCTGCCACTGCGTCCTGAGCAACAAAGTTGGGTTTTGAGTGAGCTGGGGCTCTGGAGTCAGTCTAATTCTCTACTATCCAGATGTCTGACTTTGGGCAAGGTACTTTACCTCCCTGTGTCTTGGTCTAATCAGGTATAAAATGGAATGTAAAAATAATTTCTTCAAGGAGTATTATAAGAATAATCTTTACCATCATTATGCTTAAGCAACTCAGGCAAGTAGAATAAACTTGGGACAGTCTTAGTTTCATAACCCAGTTTCACCATTTACCGTTTACTCTTTGACACTGGGTAAGTCATACTTTCTGTAATCTCAGTCCTTCAGCTTGTATCTAAGAGAATTAATGCATACTTAATATTTTAAATAACATACAAAATGAATGAAGTACTGATATACACTACAGTATGGATGAATCTTGAAAATATTATGCTAAGTGAAAAAAGTTAGTCACAAAAGCACATGTACCATGTGATTCCATTTATATGAATTGTCCAGAATGGGCAAAATCTATGTATAGAGAAAGTAGATTGGGGTTACCTAGGGCTGGGGGAGGCAGGGGAAATTGGGAGGTGATAGCTGAAGATCTGGCATTTCTTTTTGCTACAGTGAAAATGTTTTTGATTGTCATTGTACAACTCTGTGAATATAGTGCAAAAAAATCTTGAATTTACACTGTAAATGTGTGAATGTATGGTGTGTCAATTATCTTTCAATAAAACTGTTAAAAACGCAGTAGAAAAAAATCAATAACCCAAAGTTTGGTTATTCAGAAAGACAAAAAGGAAATTGATAAATCAGTATCTAGAAGCCAGATTAAGAACAAAATGAGGGAATATCCAAGTTACTAAAATAAGGTACGAAAAGACATACCATTACTGACCTTACAAAGATCAAATGGAGTAAAAGGAACAGCTTGACATGGTATTGTTTAACATGGTATTGTTAAAAAAGGTCATTTATTTCCTGCATCTAAACTCTACCACAAATATTAGTCAGAGAGGAAGTCAGCCCTCCTGTTATTAACTACCCTTTAATTTAGTAGTAGGGTTTGATATAGGCAGAACGTATCTAGGAAAGAACTCTGGGTTTGAATGGTACTTAAGTTCCACTAGAGGTTCCTGCAACTTTGAGTAAGTTATCTACTATATAGATACATAAAAAGGTATTATTTCTCTCTAAAGTAAAAATAATGTCAGCCTTCATAGAGTTATTGAGATAATCCACATGCAAAGTTATATTATTCAGTTTCTGTGAGCGACTGCATCAATTGATAGGAAGTTTTATATGATAGAGAAGTACTTTGAATAAAGAAATTAATAAGGTTTGATGAGAAAAGGAATAAAGGGAAACAAGGAAAAATCAAAGTGACATGGATGAATAGCAAGTAGGTGAGACTGAATAATAGCATCTAAGAAATAAATGGGAATATCACTAGGGAAGTAAATCTAAATTTTCTTTTGAAGAAGATGGGCCTTTGCAACTTGAGTTTGAATTTATGTTAGGGTATCTAAGTGAATTATTCCAATAGCGGGAATTATAAGTAGGTATAAAGGAGACCTTGAGTTTTTAAAATTTAAAATCCAGAACTTTATGCATAAAAGTAGATATTAAAATAATATGATTTGGTGAGCTTTCCATTAAACTGAGTATAAAGAAATAAAGGCCAGTACATCAGACTGAAATTTGAAGGGATGCTCAAATTTGAAAAGAAAAAGTAGGAAATATTATCAAAGGTAGAGAAATAGAAAAAAAAAGAAAACATTATTTACTACAATTCAAAGAAAAATTGAATTATTGAAATAATTGTACTAGGTTAAGGCAAGTGAAGCATATTAGGGAAATAAAATGTTGGAGGTATTTTAAATAGTAAACACAGAGTGGCAAGAACAGAAGTTATATTGACAAGTGAGTTTAATAGAGAGTTGAATTAAAACAGGAAGTTACACAGGTATACATGTAAGTTTAATTTTGTCATACATTCTTCTTATATCTAGGAACATTTTCATATACTTCTCTGGCCATCTTATTGGCATTTGTGATCCCCATTTGCTACCATTCTTTTACTCGCTTCCTCTGCCAACCACACTTGGGCTACTTGCTGTTCCTCAGTCATGCCAGGTACTCTCCAATTTCAAGGTGTTTGCACATGATATGTTCTGTGCCTAGAGTACTCTTCTACCTGGTACTTGGATGGCTAGTCCCTCATTTTTTTGAATTCCTTTTAAAATGTCACCTTTTTGGTGATATTTGGAGAATCCTTTGGAGAATCCTTTCCTAAAACTCATACAAAATATCTCTGATCACACTCCCTATGCTCTTTTCTGATTTATGTGTTTATTTATAACTCAATACTACCTGATATCATACAACTTCTTTTTGTATTTATTTACTCATACGTCCTCCTTTAGAATGAAACTCCTTAAATATCAGTGATTCTGTGTTTTCACCACTCTATGTCTGACATTAGAAAAGTATCTGGAACATAATTGGTGCTTATTATCAGTTGGACTTTGTCCTCACACAAAAGATAATTAAGTCATGGCCCCCAGTACCTCAGAATGTGACCTCATTAAAATGACGTTGAATTCCTGAATTCGGTAGGCCTGATGTGCATATAAAAAGGGGAAACTTGGACAGAGAGATGGACACACAGGGGGAAAATGTTGTGAAGACCCACGGAGAATGCCATGTAAAGACAAAGGATTAGAGTGATAGTTCTACAAGCCAAAAAAAAAAAAAAAGGACAAAGATTGCCAACAAACTACCAGAAGCTAGGAAGAAATAGAGAAATATTCCACTACAGGTTTTCACAAGAATACTGGTCTGCCAACACCTTATTTCAGATTTCTAGCCTCCATAACTATGATACAGTAAGCTGCTGTTGTTTTATGTCACCCAAGTTGTGGTACTTTGTTAACAGTAGCCCTAGGAATCTAATACAGTGTCTAATAAACATTTATCAGTGAATGAATTTGAGTTCCATAGGCAGATTTTGGAAAACACGGACACAATGCAAAATTTTGAAAATAATAAATCATTAAGAAAGAAAGAGATAAAAAGAGGAAGGAAAAGAGGGAGGGAGGAAGAGAGAAAAAGATAACTCTATTTGTGATCCTATGAAAACATTCTGCTTGGTTATGAAGCTGAAGAATAAGAGGACCTTGTTAGCCTAAGACAACTAAATGTTTTTCAGCAATCCGAAGTGTTTTGTGAATGAAGAGGAAAGGGCTTATATTATTATTTCTTGTTATAATCCAGGAACTGATTTTGAGTCAATGTGACATATTCTATAGTACTCTCAGAGCGTGGGGGGAAAAACAGTGTTTTTAAAAATGCCATTGGGAATTGATAGGAATTGCACTGAATCTGTAGATCACTTTGGGTTGTATTGACACTTCAACAATATTAAATTTTCTAACCCACAAACATAGGATATCTTTCCATATGTTTGTATCTTGTTTAATTTTTTCATCAATATTTGTAGTTTTCAGCATACACATCTTTTACCTTCTTAGTTAAGTTTATTCCTAGGTATTTTATTCTTTTTGGTGCTATTGCTAATAGGTTATATTCATAATTTTCTTTTCAGGTAGTTTATTATTAGTTTATAGAGTGTAACCAATTTTTGTATGTTTATTTTGTATTCTGCAGCTTGAATTTGAAATAAATACTGAATTTGTTTATTAGTTCTGTTTTTTTTAAAGGAGTCTTTAGGATTTTCTATGTATAAGATCATGTCATTTAAAAAAAAGACAATTTTACTTCTTCCTTTCCAATTTGGATGCCTTTTATTCCTTTTTCCCGTATATTTGCTCTGACTAGGACTTCCAGTATTATGTTGAATAGAAGTGATAAGAGTGGGCATCCTTGCCTTGTTCCTGATATTAGAAGAAGGCACAAAAATGAACACCATTGTTTCTGATTTAATACTAACACCATGTGATTGAATTACCTCATTCATTCTAGAGGAGTTACTGTGTGTTAGGCCAATTACCTGTAAATGAGAATATAGGAAAATTATTCCTATAATTTGGGGTCTGATTAGACCCAAAACTTGAGTTCATTTGTACTTTATAATGAATAAGCCTGTAGCTCCTTTCCAAGGGTTGAAGAATATCTAAACTGATTCTTTAACATTTGATCCATTCATAGGATTATGTTTTACTAACGATCTATGTTACTATTGCTTAGGAGGTAGGGAAGTTCAGGTGATAATGCTCTCTTGCTTCAATGTAGTAAATACTCCCAAGCAACGCCTCACTTTGAGGTGGGCCTAGCAGTCCTCTGCTAACTTTCTTTCCCTTCCACTTTTGGTAAACCCATAGGAACTGGCCTCTTGGCTTTACTTTCCTCATATATGTATCCAGGCATGTCAACGGTCTCGAGGCTACTCTCATATTTATAGTCATAAATTCCCTTTCCATCTTTGATCTTAAAACCAGAGGCAGCTTCATGGGCCTGAGTCCTATGCAATCACATAGGGTCCACTTTCTCAGAAGGGCCCCGTGGTTGGTTTTATGCTCTGATATGGCTGTCTTGAAATTTGTAATAATTTTATCTTTGAACTTGTGTTTTGTAAGTGAAGTCTAGAAGGAAATAGAGCATGTGTGTGACCAATGGATATATGTAGATAGATTGGGCGATAATAGCCATACTGGTGAACTCAAGCCCTCAGGCACTTACAGTTGAAGATACAGCAGTAGAATTCATAAACAGGCATTTTGAATTACAGGTCTTCCTCTACCTTTGATGGGGTTAGGTCCCAATAAACCCATCATAAGTTGAAAATATTGTAAGTTGAGTACGTATTTAATACACCTAACATAATGAATATCATAGCTTAGCCTAGCCTACCTTAAACGTGCTCAGGACACTTAAATTATACTGAATATCTCATATAATTTGTTGAATGCTATATCGAAAGTGAAAAACAGAATAGTTCTTTGGGGTACAGGATGGTTGTAGGTGTTACGGTTGTTTACCTTCATGGTCTCACGGCTGACTGGGAGCTGTAGCTTGCTGCCACTGCCCAGTATCACAAGCAAGTATGTACAAGAATTGCTAGCCATGGAAAATAGCACAATTTAAAACCTGAAGTTTGGTTTCTATTTAATGCATATTGCTTTCGCACCATCATAAAGTCAAAAAATATTAAACTCAACCATTGTAAATTGGGGACTATCTGTATATACAAATCATAAAGCCAATTTTGGCTTCACAGTTTATAGGAAATATTAGAAGGAACAGTATGATGCCACAATATAAATTTAAAGTTTAAATTCAATACAAAAACACAAGAAACTGATTTGCATGAGGTAGTAAATATTTTTAGAAACAATATCCATGAGAGTCGTCAGGTGTAAATTGCACACAAGTTTATTTTGAAGTGTTGTTTTGTTACTGACCGGGGTTCTTGGCCTCTTTAATCAATAGAAATTGATAAGAGACCAGATAAGAAATTCAGGCGAGGCTTTATTGAGGCCCCTGCTGCAGCAGGGGAGGAGCGAGAACAAGTAACAGGTTCCCTTGCTCCCTCACTCACTCCCAGAGGGGGGGCGAGCTTGTTCCTTACATGGGGTGAGGGTAGGGGTGTATCCAGGGGTCGGGCCGGAGGGGTTTGCCCACCCCTGTGGTGGTGGTGTGTGTAGGGGGTGTGCACAGTAACCTGCCTTTGCTGCTGACACCCTGCTTTTGCTCCTGGCTCTTCAGAAGTGGCAGTTGGGTTTTTTGGTCTTTTTTGTATCTTGTCCATAATTTGCCCCAGCTGCGCATGCATGCAGTTATTTTTAGTGCCTTATAGTTTATTTGTATTTCGTTGCTCGAGGAGATGTTTGTCCAGGTGCAAGCACTGCAGCAAAGGGTTCCAGGTCACAGCCTGTCTCTGTTTCTTTTCAAATACATCAATTGAGAATAAGTTGTAATTTTGATGACCAAACAATGATTTTGCAGAAAGCCACCCATAAGAATCTTATGATCAAAGTATCACATTAATAAAGTAGTAGTATTTATCTTTTAAAATAAAAATGTGGCACCAAAACTATTTTTTCTGTAGTTTTGTAAGTTTATGTTATTATTTATGGATCACTATTATTATCCCTATTATGTTTTATTAATAATAATGTGTTTGGAAAGGAAACACCTGTATATTTTAGCAGCTTTAATGGTACTTTTATTCCCCTCTTTTTAACAAGATGCCACGGATTTTCATTTTACATTGCACCCCCCAAATTGTGTGGCCAACCCTCCCTAAGCCTTAGGATGTAAGTCATTTATATTGAAGCCTGAAAGAGGACTTACTGGGCATAAGCTATTTATATTATGAAATTTTCTCATTCTCCTATTGCTTTTTGTGGGATCCCACAGAATAAAATAGTAGTGATAGGTAGAATTCAAACTCGAAAACCTACCTTACTCTCATCTATAAGTTCACAGTTTTCACCTTAAATTCACAGTTTACATTAAGGCTCACTCCTGGTGATATTCTACGGGTTTGGACAGATGTATAATCAAATATGTTTATCATTATAGTATTATACAGGGTATTTTCACTGCCCTAAAAATCCTCTGTGCTTTACCTATTCATCCCCCAACCCCACCCCTGACAGCCATTGATCTTTTGATAGTCTTTTCAGTTTTGCCTTTACTATCATGTCGTATATTGTAGTTGGAACCATACAATATATAGCCTTTTCATATTGTCTGTTTTCACTTAGTAATATACATTTAAGGTTCCTCCATTTTATTTCATGGCTTGATAGCTCATTTCTGAGATGTAGTTTAAAATTCTAAATTTTCTTGCATTTATTATATATCATAGATAAGACATGGGCTAAGTGTACAAAGATGAATCAGTTATGGCTCCCACATGATGCAGGTCACAGTTCAGAAGGAAATGCAGGTGAACAGACTGAGGATAAGAATGAAAGTAATAAAGTCCTGTGATAGAGGCAAGTACACAGTCTTATAGAGATAAGGGGGAGCACCCACTCCACAATGAGATAAAGGAAAGGGAGCTCAGAGATAACATGGGGACTAAAACCTGAAAGATTAGAACTTCATTTAAGTCTGAAGAAGAGGAAAAGCTGTGTACTAGGGAGAGATTGTTATCTTGTATAGAGGCACAAATAAGTGAGAGATCATGCTGCATTCAGAGATTTAGAAGTATAATCACATTGATTAAAACGTAGGCGTTAGGGCTTCCCTGGTGGCGCAGTGGTTGAGAGTCTGCCTGCCGATGCAGGGGACACGGGTTCGTGCCCCAGTCCGGGAAGATCCCACATGCCGCGGAGCGGCTGGGCCCATGAGCCATGGCCGCTGAGCCTGCGCATCCGGAGCCTGTGCTCCGCAACAGGAGAGGCCACAACAGTGAGAGACCCGCGTACCGCAAAAAACAAAAACAAAAACAAAAAAACGTAGGCGTTAGGTGAGGAAGTAGCACATCTACTAGGATAGTTGGGTAGGGGTGTGTTCATCTTCTGGTGATTTTTCCTTACCTACATTGTCTGAAGACCTGGTTCGTTCATATGTTCCCTGACCCTGAGCTGTACGCATGGCCTCTGGGGCTTTGTTTCTGCTTCAGAGACTCTGATTCTGGTTTTAGAACTAATTCCAGCCTACCAACTATATCAGGCCTCAAGGGCTGTTCCTAACTGCTTACTTTGATTTCCCTGAAACTAAAGCATTTTTTTACCATCTTGACCTGACATTGACCAAGACATCCATAAAGGAAAAAAGACTCAGTTTCGATTTTAATAAATGCATTAACCAAAGTTTAAACACCTCTGGGTCATTTGGCTATTTTATTTCCTTGGTTTAGATTTGAAAACTATGATTAGTTCAAGGTGCACAGACTTAAACTGATCATAGTTTTTGCTTCATGACACACTTGCAGCATTGATCCATCATGATCCACTTTATTCATTTATTGAATTGGATAAGTATATGAGTAAAAATCACGACTGAATTGATTTGATTATGAAGAAACTGATCATTTGTACAAGACATCAGACAAAAAAGTTAAGCACAGTGATATTTTGCGTTAAATACTTGGTTTTTTTTCCTTTCTTCAGAATGAGTAAACCCACACATTTGACTGGATGTTGTCAGAATGACACTTCAACCTTGGCTACAATGGCAAGCAATCTCAAAGACATTCTTCTATGTAATCTTAATACCATTTTTCACACCTAACACTTAGAATTACATAATAATCAGTCTAACTCAGACTTCCCTAATTTTCTTCCGTTGTCCTTTCCAGGTGTACACACACACACACACACACACACACACACACACACACACACGGGACTGAGATCATCTGGGTAATTGATTCTTGCTCAAGGTCAGCAATGTGTTTGCCAAAATTCAGAGTCTGGCCCTGGTGTCATCTGAAGGCATTCTGTTTTTTTACCACAGCCTTAAGTGAAGTTCAATTAGTATGAATTAGACTTTGGGGCTGGCCAGTTCTTGACTCTCTCCAGTTTGAGTCTTAGGATTCCAAAGTAGAGAGTAAGTTACAAGCAGAATTTCTCCTTTGATTGTAGTGGTGTATACCACTTAAAATACTATCTGCTGACTTCCGTAAGGTAGAAAAAAAATATGTGCATATTTAACAAAATTAAAACTTTTGTGTTTCCCAGTTAGGAGACCTTAAACCAGAGTTATTTTATTAAAAATAAAGTATTGAAAAAAAGAAAAAAAAAAAGAAAAGAAAAAAAGAACTCACTGCAAAACCAAATTCAAGCAACTTACTGAATCTGTAAGATGAAGGAGTAAAAGATAAAAAACTTTCACTCTCCCATTCCAGCTAAAGGACAGTTCTACTATGTCCTGGAGATTGCATATGCAAAATATTTAAAAAGTGTACATATCAGGGTCAAAGTTTTGACCATGGAAAGAGAGGATTCCCCTCTGAAAGATATTCTCTAAAAGAATGGAAAAATTGGAGAACTATATCACTTATTCAGAAAGTATGTCTACATTTATCTATTTAAAAATATACATCAGAAATGAAGCATTAAACCAAGGAAGTTGGTGCATGCCTAAATTTCACTTTGGATTATTTCAGTCAAATTGTGCCACTTCATGTGCTGCCACTTTGGTGTTTGTGGAATATTACTTTTCTGTCACACTTTGCTAACTTTAGTTTTCAAGGTCATGCACTTCTGAGAAGCCTAAGACGAGTCACTAATGAGCAAAGATCAGCATTGCTTGACTTCTTCATGCAGGAAGGATACATAGTGGTCAGAGGTATGGATTCAAGTCACTGGCAGAGAGAAATCATTTTCCAGTTTAATTATGAAAGTGACATGACATGCTTTATAGCATGGGACAATTATTCTTTATAAAATAGAAGTGCTGTAAATTCTGATCCTCTGTCTCTTTTTCAGAAAAGCAAGTATTTTTTTCTGTCTCACAGCTTCTCTCAAACACATAAATGGTGTGGCTGAAAGGTTGCATGATCAGGTCTCTTTCTGAAAATGTCAGTATATCCCCTTTACTTTATATCAGTTATAGCACCTCTATATATTTCTAAGTTTCTTCCAAATGATTCAATCATTCCCTTAGGTTGGAATGCACACAAGATTTCTATTCATCATTGGAAATGTCTGGGAAGAGCAGTGATGTATTTTGCAGAAGGGGAGTCATCAATCATCGTGTGTTCTAAATCAGCTCCTTGGTCAGACAAGGAAGTTAAGAGGAAAGTAATTGAAGGATAACATATATCTCTTGATTCTGGAATTTTTAGCCCACTGTCTTAAAACAACAAACAAACAAGAAAAGAACCACACACACAGAAAGGCTTCTCTTTCTGCTAGTTTGCAACAGAATTTGTTGACTATCTAAATACTTGCTTATAAATATTTCTTTAGTGAATTAAGTGACTTGGGGGTCATACATTTTGCCCTTAGCATTTCTAAAATGATGGTGAGAAGAGAAACATATGAATGAATTAGTCTGAGTTATTTTCTGATTCACTTAATTATGCATGAAACCAAAAATAAGAAACCCTGACCTTTATATGCTCTAGAGAGAATGTGCTGTAGTATTCCATTCAAGTAGCTGTGAGGTAATTCATTGGTAAGATGCTAATGAGCAGAGAAATGATTCTCTGAAAAACGTTCAGTGTTATTTGTTGCCGGGCACAGTAATTTATTCCTTTGCTAAAGTCACTAGAGTAACTTTATCTCCTAATTCTGAAGCTAATAGCAGAATTTCCAAAATTTGAGGACAGTGTGACAAAACATTTCTCACCATAAACCTATCTCCCATTCACTGCCTCATTATCATTGTGATTCATCATGATCAGAAAATTCGGCGGCAGTTGCCCTTGCAAATCAAGTGAGATTATTGATACATGGCAGCTGTTTCTTGGAATTCTTATATTGCAACAGTAAGCTGTTGGCGGGATGGGGGGGTGACAGATTATTTTAAATAGTTACCATTGAAACAGAAGGGACAGGGGCAGGGCACAACCTTTGAAAGAATGACATAGTCCAGGGACATGACGTAAACTGATTAGAACCAAATGGATCCAAGATGGCAGACAGGTCAACTTCCACTAGACCTTGAGCCTCAGTATACACTCACTGTAACACATCAGCAAGCTAAATGACACACTCACAGGTGCTATGATAGTTCCAAGGCTGACCAAGAATCAAAAAGTGGGCGGTGGCCCAATTCCTGGAAATCCCCACCCCTTCCCAAAATAGCTGGAATACTCCTCCCACTCACTAGCCTATGAGATTACCCACCCCTATAAAAACTGACAACCCCATAGCCTGGTGCCTTTCTCACCTTCTGAGATGGCCCACACTCTGTCTGTGGAGTGTGTTTCTCTCTAAATAAATCCACTTCTTACCTATCACTTTCTCTCTCACTGAATTCTTTCTGCCAGGAGTTATTAAGAACATGAGCTTCATTAAGTCCTGAAACCAGGTGTGTGATCTCAGTTGGAAGACCGTGGGTTTTGGCCAGGTTCGAGTCCCGGCCTCATGGGTTCAAGTCCCAATTTGAGGTGCACGGTTTCACCATCACAGTACTAGATCAACTAAAACCTCACTTAAAACAAACAAAAATAAAAATAATTTAAATAACAATATCCAATAAAAATTGGCAACTATCTTTTTTTTTTTTTTGTGGTACGCGGGCCTCTCACTGTTGTGGCCTCTCCCATTGCAGAGCACAGGCTCCAGATGCGCTGGCTTAGTCGCCGTGGCTCACGGGCCCAGCCGCTCCGTGGCATGTGGGATCTTCCTGGACCGGGGCATGAACCTGCGTCCCCTGCATTGGCAGGCAGACTCTCAACCACTGCGCCACCAGGGAAGCCCCGGCAACTATCTTTAAAGCAGAGCAGAGGTATAGATATTCTTCTGTTTCTCATGACCTCAAACCTCTTTTGGGTTTATTTTATTGTGCAAATTTAGTAGGATGAAGTGGCCTTCAACTATAGTGACCAATGTCTGTCATGTCAGTATTTGTTTTCCTTTCTTTTTTAATAGCCACTGTATTTAATATTAGAATTCATTTTGAAAATACATGACCCTGTGCATGTATCAAGTTAGAAAATGATTTATTTGCCTGTGCAGTGTGGTGATTCAAAGAAAAAGCATACTCCCAACCCATGATCACGGGAGACATGCTTTTAATCACTTTATCTTTTTTTCTGGTGTATCATTAAAAGGCATGTTTTATCAACTAGGACTAAGTTTTCTAAGGGAGTTATTTTAAAATGGAAAGCTTCAGAAAGCAGTAGAAGCAAATTAAACCACACTAGCTAGTAAACATGGATGCCTGTCATAAGACTCTTTTCCCTGAACATATATAGTGTTGCTGTGGCTTTTTATATTACATAGAATGTCCATGGGACTGCCGTACGGGGGATGAAAAAGGTTTCTCTCTCCTGTGATCCATCTGTTTTGGCTGTTCAGTAATTTTTAGCAGGTGAGGGCCTCAGCATACATTCCCTTGCTTAATATATTGATTTTCTGTGGTAAAAAATTACTCCTGACTCTCCTGTTTTATAGTATTATTGGGGAGAATGCCTCTCACTGCAGAAACCTATCTCCTCTTACTATGCTGATAGAGAAAGAGGGTTGGCTCCTAACCTAATCTTCCCCCAACATATGCTCTATTGTGGATTTTAATCATGAACAGAGAGATACAAAATAGAAAAATATTTCTACTCAACTATGGCATCATGGCTAGTCTGCTCCTTTATGGCATTGTAAACTTCAGAGTTCTGATTCACATCTCAGGAATGCAATCTTCAAGTCATGAATGACTATAAAGAATCTAGCTCACATAAATTATATAAATTTTGGAAATTTAATTTAAAATAGACATAGCATTTTTTTAAATCCCATAACACTATACATTGTATAGGTTCTTCTAGTAAGAATGTTGTTTTGTTTTGTTTTGTTTTTTAATTCTAGCCTTTATCTGTTTACAACAGATAGATGATCAAATGCTACTTAAAGCCTTATCTCATCAGTGGCCAATATGACCTCCCCACCTGACTCCCATTCCCTAAACTGAAAAATTCCTACCCATCCTCCAGGGCTCTGTGAGACAGATCAGGCACCACCTTCCCCATCCTCAATTACTGTACCATTATTTATCTATTTTTTTAAAGTCTTAATCACATCATCTAAATAGTTTAAGTCCACAAAGCTGAATTACTAAATTGAGTTACTGTTTTTAACGTAACAATAGGAGTTGTGAAAACCTGAAAGAATATGAGAAATGGAATTAGGAATCACCCAGAGGAAGAGAATAGCTTTAAAGCATCAGATGACCGTTGCAGATCCAGTGACTCAAAGCTAGTCTATGTTTGATCCAAAAATAGCGTAAGAAGATTTTGTAGAATAAACTACCCAGAGAGAAAGTTGAGGTAGGGTAACAATCTAGGCGTAGGGACTAGGGCCAAGGGGAAGGTACAGAAGGACACTGACAATTTGTTGGGAAATCTAACTGTAGACTTATATAGAAGCCAACTAGGTGTGAAATGGTAGAGAAAACTCTTTTATCTCTGCCCTCTGGAAATTAAAGAAATGGATATTTTCAAATTTATTGAGGTGAAATTAATATGTAATAAATGCATCCATTTCAAGTGTGTAGTAATAACTTTTGGAAAGTGTATACAGTCAAGTAACCATCACAGTCAAGAAATAGAATATTTCCATTACTCCCCAAAAGTTTCCATTAGCTCTTTTCCACTCAGAATCTCTACTTCCAGTCCTAAGCAACTGCTTCTCTCCTTAGTGTCACTATAAATTATATTAGTCTTTTCAGCAGTCTCTATCAATGGAATCATATTGTATCTCCATTATGTCTGGCTTATTTCACTTCAGCATGATATTTTGAGATTCATCCATGTTTCTGTGTGTAGCAGTAAATTTTCATATCAATTTCTGAGTAGAATTCCACTATATATTAGTTTGTTTATTCTTTAATTGGAATACATTTACCTTGTTTCCAGTTTTAGAGTTATGAATGCAGCCAGTATAGTTATATACAATTATTTGAGTTGATATATTTTAATTTGTCTAAAATATTGATTCCTCTGGGCTAAAAATCCATAAGTATGATTTACAGGTTGTACGTTAAGTATGTGGTTAACTTTTTAAGAAACTGCAAAACTCTTTTCAAAGTGTTTCTGTAACTGAAAGTAGAGTCCGGCTGCTCACCGCTCAAAAGCCAATAAAGAAGCAAGGTTGGTGGAAAGGAAAGTTTGCTTTATTTTGGATGCCAGCAATGGGACCCCTGTCCAAAGGCCGACGTCCCCCCACTGACAGTCAGTGGGCAAGAGCTTTCATAGACGGAGGGAGGGGGCTACATGCAGAAACAGCACGGTCAGCTCTGACAGTCATCTTGAAATTGGTCATGCGGTGGTCTGACCAATGTCATCTTGATTGTTTTAGGTACAGTTAATCTTCAGTTCCAGGGTCGGTTTGTTCCCATTTCTTTGAGGCCAGCTCTCGGAATGGTGGCAGCTTACGTCATGGCTACAATCTGGTCATCATGTAGTAACTTCTTCCACCTGGCGGGGGTTTCAGTCTCTATAAGACAGCTCCCAGGATGTGGCTCAGAATATTACCTATAGCCCTTGAGAAGGAACTAAAGGTCCTTGACTTTGCTTAATGACTAAACTATTATTATTTAGTATTGTTCGACAGCTTGTCTTTGCTTCTGCATTTTCTCACATCTCCTATTAAACTTATTCTTTTGCTAAAGTTTTTCCACAGACAGAAGGCAGGCTGAGGACATGGGGGCAAGGACCATAGGGTCCTGCTCTGTTTCATGTCTACCATTGTATATTCCCAAGAGCAATGTATATACACTCCAGTTAGTTCACATCATTGCAAACACATAATACTGTCTTCCTCCTAAATTTTATCCATTTTAATTAATGTGTAGGAGAATCACATTGTGGTTTTCATTTGGATTTTCCTGATAATTAATGATTTGCACATCTTTACATGTGCTTATTGGCCATTTATATGCCTTCTTGTGTGAGGTATATATGCAAATATATTGACCATTATGAGTGACTATTTTTTGTTGTTATTGTATTGAGAGAATTCTTTGTATATTTCAGTAAAACATTTTGATTAAATATACACCTGTTAAAATTTCTCCAGTAGTTGGCTTGCCTTTTAATTTTCTTAATAGTATCTTTTGAAGGGCAGAAGTTTTCAAATTAAATGAAATTAAGTTTATCACTTCTAAATTTATGCACATTTTTTGTGTCCTAAGAAATAGTTTCTTATACCAGGGTCGCAAACAATTTCTTGTATATTTTGTTTAAAGGCTTATTGTTCTAGGTTTCATATTTAGATCTATGATATATTTAGAGTTGAATTTTCTTTGTGGTATAAAGCAAAGTTCTAGGTTATTTTTAAATGTTTTGATGTGTAGGTCTATAATTGCTCCAACAAAATTTTTTTAGAAGATTCTTTTTTCTGCATTGGGTTAAGTTGTTTGCCTTTTTAAAGGATCAACTGAATACTGAGATATGGAAGCTGTATTCTGTTCTGTTGGTCTATATGTCTATTCTTATGCCTATACAACAACACTGTCATGATTTCTTTAGCTTTAGAGTAATTCTTGAAATTAGGTACTGTGATTACTCTATCTTTATTTTTCTTTTAAAATATCAATATTCTTAATCTTTTATATTTCCAAAAACTTAGGATCATCTTATTAATTTTTACAAAAGTACTTAGGATTTTGATAGGGATTTCATTGAGTCTATAGATCAATTTTGGGAAGAATTAACACCTTTATTGAACCTCCCAATTGATACACATAGTATATCTTTCCATTTATTTAGCTATTCTTTAATTTTCTCAGCAGTGTTTTGTAGTTGTCAATGTATAGATCTTGTACATATTTTGTTACACTTTAATGTATTTTTGATGCCATTGTAAATGGTATTTTAAAAATTAATATTAGCTGTTGCTAGCATGTAGACATAAATTTCAGTATATTGCTCTTGTATTTTATAACCCTGTTGAACTCAGTTGTTAGTTCTAGTAGCATTTTGGGGGGCTCCTCCTGTAGCATTCTCTACATATATGATTATGTCTTCTGCTTGTGAATGCAGTGTTATTTCTTCACTTAAATCTGTGTGTCTGAGGTAGACACCTTCTGAAATTGCTCTTGATAATCCCTGTCTTGTGGCATTCATCCTCTGTGTAATGCCCTCTCTGAGAATGGGCAGGACCTAATGACTCAATTCCAATGACTAGAATATGACAAAGTGATGAGGTATCACTTCTGATACTAAGTTACCAAAGGCAGTCTTTGCTCACCCTCTCCCTCTCTCACCTGCTCTTTTATGAGATAAATAGCTTAATAGAGAGATGTCACATGGTGAGAAGCTGAGCGTGACTTCGCCCAACAGACAGCAAGCAAAAGAGGCTACAAGTACAGGGCTTCCCTGGTGGCGCAGTGGTTGAGGGTCCGCCTGCCGATGCAGGGGACACGGATTTGTGCCCCGGTCCGGGAAGATCCCACATGCCGCGGAGCGGCTGAGCCCGTGAGCCATGGCCGCTGAGCCTGCGCGTCCGGAGCCTGTGCTCCGCAACGGGAGAGGCCACGGCAGTGAGAGGCCCGCGTACGCAAAAAAAGAGTGCAACTTTGTGAACAAGCCAGAGACAGGCTAGATTTCCTAGAACAGCGTTTTAAAAAGACAGATTACAATTCCCTTGTACATAATGTAAACAATAAAGATGTGGGTTGTAAAGTAAAATAGATTGTTGTGCTTACAGAAAAACATAAATCATAAAAGTAGCAAAACAAGGATGAGGCATCTGAAAATAAACAGAGAAAGGATTCTGGCATGTGTACAATTAAAAGAATCCCTGTATCTTTAAAGAAATTACAAACATTCATTTAAATACCCCGTTATTTTCTTGTCTTTTTTTTTTTAACATCTTTATTGGAGTATAATTGCTTTACAATGGTGTGTTAGTTTCTGCTTTATAACAAAGTGAATCAGTTATACATATACACATGTTCCCATATCTCTTCTTTCTTGCTTCTCTCTCCCTCCCACCCTCCCTATCCCACCCCCTAGGTGGTCACAAACCACCTAGCTGATCTCCCTGTGGTACGCGGCTGCTTCCCACTAGCTATCCACTTTACGCTTGGTAGTGTATATATGTCCATGCCACTCTCTCACCTTGCCACAGCCTCCCCCTCCCCCTCCCCATATCCTCAAGTCCATGCTCTAGTAGGTCTGTGTCTTTATTCCCGTCTTACCCCTAGGTTCTTCATGACTTTATTTTTTCCCTTAGATTCCATATATATGTGTTAGCATACGGTATTTGTTTTTCTCTTTCTGACTTACTTCGTTCTGTATGACAGACTCTAGGTCCATCCACCTCACCACAAATAACTCAATTTCATTTCTTTTTATGGCTGAGTAATATTCTGTTGTATATATGTGCCACATCTTCTTTATCCATTCATTTGTTGATGGACACTTACGTTGCTTCCATGTCCTGGCTATTGTAAATAGAGCTGCAATGAACATTGTGGCACATGACTCTTTTTGAATTCTGGTTTTCTCAGGGTATATGGCCAGTAGTGGGATTGCTGGGTCATATGGTAGTTCCATTTTTAGTTTTTTAAGGAACCTCTATACTGTTCTCCATGGTGGCTGTATTTTCTTATCACCCACTATCACAGGGCTAGTGAGTGGCAGACCCTGGGTTAGGTCTAGGCTGGTCTGATGGACATACCCCTCCGGGACATCAAGTTTGGCCTGACTGCTGGCTCCAGTTTTGCCCTTATCTAATGAATGACCATGGACAAGTTCTTGACCTCACTGAGTCAGTTTCTCTGTGTATGACTACAGGCTCTTAACCCCTTTCCATAAATACAGTTGCTGTGAGAATACCAACCAAATGAGATAAGGCCTTTGTAAGTATTTTAAAAACTCTAAAACAATCTGAAAATATAAAGATTATTAAAATTATAATGTATTTTAAAATATAAAATGGTTGTTGCTATCACAGTTCTAGTAATTCTACTTTGGGAAAAGAAAGTAACAAAAGCAACAAAAGTTTGTTTAGAAAAAAGTTAGTTTATTATTTATTAAAATCTGTCAACAAAGTTTAAAAGCTGCTAAAAGACCATATATTTTCTCAGTCTCTTTCAATATACAGAGAAGAATGAACAGAAGTCAATACAGGTGGTAAGTGATACAAATGTATGGATTTCAAAACATGATTTTACTGAGTGTACTATGCTCCACTGCTAAAGCAGGCGTGCAGTATGAGTCTGCCACTTTTCTGTGTTGTTCTTACAATGTTAGGTGGGTTCCCAGGTTTATGAATTTACTTTTCCCTAAGAAAGTGAAACTGTGTAACCCAGATTGGGACTTGAACCCATGGTTTTTGGTTGAGATCACATACCTGGTCTCAGGAATTAATGAAGCTCAGGTTCTTGATGTCTCATCACAGAAAGAATTCAGTGAGAGACACAGTGATAGGTAAGAAGTGGATTTATTTAGAGAGAAACACACTCCACAGACAGAGTGTGGGGATGGTCCATCTCAGAAGGCGAGAGGTCCTGAAATATGGGGTGGTTAGTTTTTATGGACTGGGTAATTTCACAGGCTAATGAGTGTAAGGATTATCCCAGATATTTTGGGGAAGGCATGGAGAGTTCCAGGAATTGGGCCACCACTCACTTTTTGATCTCTGATGGTCAGCCTTGGAAATGTCAAGGTGCTGGTGGGTGTGTCACTTAGCATGCTAATGTATTACAATGAGCATATAGTGAGGCTCAAGGTCCATTGGAAGTCAAATCTTCCACCACCTTGGACCTAGTTGGTTCTAACCAGTTTTTGTCATGTCCTATGGCTATGTCATTCTTTTAAAGTTGTGCCCTGCCCCCTTCCCTCCTATTTCAAAAGGACTATTTAAAATCTTGAACTGGTTTTTTAGCTTAAAGAATTAAACTGAGCTGGAAATTCATTACTTCTGTAAAGAGCAAATGAATATATTCAAGAGCAAAAGTATATACTTTCTGACAATTTTTTAATCCTTTGCTGGCCTAATTAAAAATAAAACAATGCTAGGAGAATATACATAGTGTTGAATTAAATTGAACTGTTTACTTATTCACAGTTTCATTCATTACAGTCTCTAGAGAAGGAGAATTTATCAACTGATTTGGCCAACATTTAACATATTTTAGGGTGAGAGTTGGACAGTGACTTTCTTGCCAACCTGAGTCTCCTGAAGACTATTCCGACACTTTGCACTTTGCCATCAGGGAGTCCACATGAGAGCAACATTGATGGGCCATTTCTAAGTGGTATAGGTCTCTGCAGGGGTCTAAAACTATAAAAAATTCTTCAAACGTATTTTGAAGTAATTTTATCCTAAGAGTTGGGCCCTTTCCAGGCAATTTATTTTGAGATTTTGGAAACCCTTTAATGACTGGCAGCCCTTGTGTCTACAAATGAGGATAAATTCTAAAGACTTCTTTTCCTAGGATAAATCTCATCTTTCTCTGTGCCTTACTCTGATCTTAATCATTGTTGAGGAATATATTTTAACTTCCTTATTCAAGAGTTGTCTCTACTCTAATTTGAGGGATAAAAGCTATAACCCAGGGAAGTATTATTGTAAAGAAACAGAGCTCAGAGCTATGACACAGCAAATAATGTTTGTGCTGTCTAGGATCTGTCTTTGGCTCTTATCAATGCATTTAATTTTTTTTTTATTTTTGGCTGCATTGGGTCTTCGTTGTCACACGCAGGCTTTCTCTAGTTGCGGTGAGCGTGGGCTACTCTTCGTTGTGGTGTGGGGGCTTCTCATTGCGGTGGCTTCTCTGGTTGGGGAGCAGGGCTCTAGATGTGTGGGTTTCAGTACTTGTAGCACGCGGGCTTAGTAGTTGCAGCACGCAGACTCAGTAGTTGTGGCTCACAGGCTCTAGAACGCAGGCTCAGTAGTGGCGCACAGACTTGGTTGCTCCGCAGCATGTGGGATCTTCCCAGACCAGGGATTGAATCCCTGTCCCCTGCATTGGCAGACAGATTCTTAACTACTGTGCCACCAGGGAAGTCCCCATGAATTTTAAAATATTTACCAGAAAAAAAAAAAATCTGGGGGAAAAAAAAAGAAATCTTCTGGGGATAAAAAAAAAAAAAGGCCTGCTCTAAGGATCTGAGTAGTTCTCTAGTAGAACACATTGTTCCATACATTTAGCCATTTAAGCCTAGTCAATTAGAAAGCTGGCATCGTGGAAACTCTGAACATGTGCTAATGGAACAGGTTTTTTGGTTTGTTTCCTTTTTTATTTACTCTTGGAAAATACTATCAAGCATAGAAAAAGCTTAAATAGACAGTTCATGCATAGTGGTGAATTGCGAAAAAGTAAATGGATACAAATAGGCAATTAACATATGAAAGGCAAATAGTAATACACCCTTGTGATTGATCAAAGAAATGTGTATTTAAAACAACATCCCAGCACTGGTTTTACTCTAACAGAATAAATATAATTGTTATTACAAAGCTGACTGGACCATAGTTACATTACTGTTGCCATAATAAATTGGTATATTCTTTTTAAAAGATAAAGAGGTAACATGTAACAATAGTTATACAGGAATTCAAATGATCTAATCAAGAAAGCTAATTCCAGGAAACTACTCTATGATTATACATAAACAGAAGCCCGAAATTTAGTACAGAGAAATGCTTTTAGATGCATTCTCTATGATTGAAATTTAAAAATACTAGGAATAACTAAATTGTACAATATTATGAAAATGATACATTGATACAAGGGGCCATTAAATGACCATTAAATGTTTAATTAATGTGAAGTCATAGCAGAACAATGAGAGGAGGGAGGCGTGGGCTTTTTACATGTTATCTAATATCATAAATAAATTTATATTAATACAGTGATTATATTTACATAAACATATGTACCTGTGTATAAACATGTCTCATCTTACCCTTCAGAATATAGGGGTAAAGTTGTATCTAATTTCTAGGATCACTCTGATGATTAAATGTGAAGTATAAAGTATGCATATAAATAAATTACATTCTAAAGTTATGATGAGGACTTCCCTGGTGGTGCAGTGGTTAAGAATCTGCCTGCCAATGCAGGGGACACAGGTTCGAGCCCTGGTCCAGGAAGATCCCACATGCTGCGGAGCAGCTAGGCCCATGTGCCACAACTACTGAGCCTGTGCTCTGGAGCCCGTGAGCCACAACTACTGAGCCCACGTGCCACAACTACTAAAGACCATGCATTTAGAGCCCATGCTCCACAACAAGAGAAGCCACCACAATGAGAAGCCCACACACTGCAATGAAGAGTGACCCCCGCTCGCCATAACTAGAGAAAGCCCACACGCAGCAAAGAAGACCCAATACAGCCAAAAAAATAAATAAATTTATTTTTAAAAAATAAAATTATGATGAGAAGATATCTATAATTAATAAATTACTTTCTAAGTGGGTTTTAGGTCAATAAAAATAAAGGGTCAAAAGTTATATTCTCAGCTCTGTATTTTTTGTTGATGTAAGAGGTGTGACTTTGGTTCATGGAATTACAAAGCAGACATAATCATATTAAGGATAATATATTCATTTCATAATAGTGGAAACCACTTGTGCTATCCTCTAATCTCAATTTCACAAAGTGCAACAGTGACATGTTATAATGTATGCTAAGTCTCCGTATCTCATTAGTATTCTACTCAACACAGTCTCACAATTCATAAAATGAATGTATCTCTGCTCAGCAGTTTCAGAAAATGTGAAACTTTGCCCATTGTCCATTTCAAATGACATTTGTATTTATGGAGTTTGTCTAAATATCCCATTTCCTCTGAACAGAAATGATTTAAGCAGCTGTATTGCAAGGAAAAACGTAATAGAAAAAAAAAAAGGACAATTAGGGATAAAATCAAAAGGGAACCCTTGAAAGTGACGTGAGAGGTCCAGAGCTGGCAGTACTTTCTCGTGGAGAGGCTGATGGTTAGAGCTGTGGTATACTGTTCTCGCTTCCTAATGAACAAATATGGTTTAAAAGGAAATTTTGATTGTATGAAAACAGAAAGTTGATCAAGTCAGGGGTGGGGGTGTGGTCTGGAATCTTAAGGAGACAGAAATTCCTTTCCTGTGCACTAACTGATATGTAATTTCAGGGTCCCAACTTTCTTCCATTCTTATATGGCTTTGCTGTCTAGAAATAATTATAACAACAATGTATTTGGCACTTAACTTTGTGACAACTTAGTGCTGATGTATACGGTTGAGCATGCTGTGTACTGCACAACACTGGAACCCTATTCACTTTGTAGTCAACTTAAATGCATATGTTCAAATCATTTTTTAATGGCAGCAAGATGTCTTGGGGAAGGGAATCTGTTTTAGTTAACACAAAGACACCACATGGGTAAATTGTGGCCCTGAACTGTACTTAGAAGGTGAAATACATTATCTATTTTATTTTTATAGAAACCTTTTATAATGGAACGTATCTTTTTTTTTTTTTTTTGAGGGTGTGTGTTGGGTCTTCGTTGCTGCGTGCGGGCTTTTCTCTAGTTGCGACGGGTGGGGGGCTACTCTTCGTTGTGGTGCGTGGGCTTCTTGTTGTGGTGGCTTCTCTTGTTGTGGAGCACAGGCTGTAGGCATATGGGCTTCAGTGGTTGTGGCTCACGGGCTCTAGAGCTCAGGGTCAGTAGTTGTGGTGATTGGGCTTAGTTGCTCTGCAGCATGTGGGATCTTCCCAGGACCAGGTCTTGAACCCCTGTCCCCTGCATTGGCAGGCAGATTCTTAACCACTGTGCCACTAGGGAAGTCCCTGGAACAGTATCTTAATTTAAAGATGAAGACATTGAGCTTAAGAAAGATTGAAACTTGTCCAAGGTCATAGAGCTAGTCATTGACATACCTGGGACTTGAGTCCAGATTATTCTAATTATAAAGCTCATAAGTTTAAAAAAGTCATTTTATTATGGAAGTTCCAAACTTATTCAGTGTTAAAACAAACTATATTGAATCTCCATGTATCCATCACCCAGCTTCTGCAACTATTAGTGGTCTTGTCATCATGCTTCATTTATACTTCCATCCAGCATTTTTAAAATCTTATTTATATTTCCCAGGATCCTCATCTTATGTTTTAAAAAAAATCTAATTACAATACATAGTTGAATTACAAGCGGCCTCCAGTATTTTATTTATGAAAGAGAAGTTCATGAACACACACATAAATTGGTCAGAAGAGAAATGAAAAAGATTGACCTTCTTGACTACTTATTTTAAAAGTAAGGAAGACTAAAAAAATATCAAACTCAAATATATATATATATATATAGTATATATTCTTAATGGAAAGCAATAAAAGTTCATAGATTTTGAAAGGCTTACCTAAACTTCTGGCAAAATGGGTTCTAACCACATGAGATTTTTAGTAGCTGTATCATCAGTCGACTTACACTCAAAGAAAAATCACAGATCCATACACATTTGAGATGGGAATGACCTCTGAGATCATGCAGTCAGTTCTTTATTATAAGATTGTGCTTGCTTTGCTTTGCAGTATATTCACCCACCTGATTTTAAAGTCAGATAATATAAAACAACAGGCTTATATAGACATCATAAAGGGCAGTTACAAAAGTTGTCCCAATTGTCTGATAATCATACACTAACTACTGACAAGTCAGAGAGATAGTGCCCTCAGAGATGTACAGTTGTCTTCACAGATAGGAGGTAATATTTCATTTATTATGACAAAAACATTGGATTGAGAATATTCAGTAAGTCAAAAAAGGTCTAATCATGGCATATGGAATTAAGAGTGATACAGAAATGTTAGAAATGTACATATTATGTACTTATTTGCATATATTTTTATGTATATTAAGGTTTACATATAAATTTTAAGGTTTTTCTTTGTCTTTTTGGGGAGTTGGGGGCAGGTCTTCTGTCAAGATTGTAATGTCTACTTATGCCAATGACTTTCTCAAAATTAGGGATCCATCTAACTGTTTATTTTCTGGGAAACTCACTTTGATCTCCTGTGCATAATATTCAGCAACAGATTCAAAGTTGGGGTGGGGTAGGGTCGTGATTTATGGAGGTCTTTTTTGGAGTAGCTCCATCCTCTGGGAAATATCCCATGTGCTCTACACAGTAAGCCAGTTCCGCCTTCCCATACTCCAAACTCTCCCTCGTCAACTTAGGGTAGCCACTGTGTTTGGATCCTTCTCCTTGTGCCATGGCTCAGAAGGCACCTTTAGGCAGAAAGCCAGGGTTGATCATAGGGGTTCACCTCATTCTTTTCTCCTTCTCTTAGAGATTACAGCCCTGCAATTCTTATTTTTCAATGTTTGAGAAAAATTTTCAAAAACTTATTTCCCAGTTTTCTTGTTATTTAGAGGGGGAAGCTAAAACTAGTGCCAGGTACCCTATTATGACCACAGGCATAAGTTTTCTCTACAAGGTTTAGCCCTTGGAGTATGTATGTATGTATTTATCTCTTACATGGACTGATTTAAATGTACTTCCTAAATACAGTCTTCCTGGATCACTTAGCTATAATTAAAATTAGACTTTATCCCCTTTTTCCTCCATAATGTTTACTCATATCCAAATTTTAAGTTGTATCATATTTTATTTAGTTATGTATCAACCCCTGGTGGAGAGGTTGGTCTCTAATCTTGAAAGTGGTGATACAAAAGGAACAGTGCATCTACTTGCATGATATCTTGCTTGAGAGAGTACCTTCTAAAATCAGCCACAAAATCTGCTGGGACAATCAAAGCTGATAACTTATTGAATTGAGGAGGCCACAGGCTGTCAAAGTCATTGTCAGGTTCTGGGGCTTTCTGGAGTAGCCTCAATAATATAATGAATAAAATGTACAACATAGCTGTATCTTGTTAATAATATTACCAAGAGTCCAGTCTCTGATATTTCCAAGCATATGGAAAAAATAAAGCTTAATTTGATAAGGCAGCAAACACTGCTTGACCACTCCATATAATGAAGCATTTTCTCTATTTATGAAAAATAATATATACTGAGCAACACTGTGTATAGATTCTTTAAAAATAATTTTTTATATTAGAAACATCTCTATTGCAAATTACTGGATGTGTATTAGTCTGCTTCAATCGTAAATTCACCTCCACTACATGACTATTCATCCTCTCTTCCATACTTGTACAAAGCAGATGTTTAATAAAAATATTATTAATCTAGGGAATTAAACTTCAACTATTTAAGCTGTAATCCTGTCAACTCTGGAATTAATATATCTAAAATTGTGATAAAATAACTATGGTTTCACTATTTAAGGAGGCAATAATTAAAACTTACCTAAATTTTCATATTCAAATCTTTGACAGTCTCATGAAATGAGATATGGTTTCTTTGCTGGAGAAAGCACCCATAAATTCATACATCATTTGCCTGTGATCTGAAGGAATTCCCTACTTATTCACGTAGGAAGTGATATTTTCAGTTTATCTAAAAGAGGGGGCAGACCCTGTTAGTATTTGCTAAATAGAAGGAGTCTAAGAAATAACGGTTTTGTCCTGGCAAGAATATTTGGGCAATTGGAGATATATTTGTCTCATTTCCTACTAAAAGAGCAATATATATAGTTTTAAGATAATAATAATAACTATAAGGGAATGGTGACTTTATTTCCTCTCATTTATGTATTCCATTTAATAAACATTTAGTGTATTTCTACTACAGCTGGACACTGCAGAAAGTTTTAGGAATACTGTCATGAACCAAACAACCTTGGTTTTGCTTTTATGATTCTTCAGTTCTTGTTTGGGGAGATAAATAATGAACAAGTGAGCAAATAAGTAAACTTATATTCATTTTTACTATAAGGAATGTAAATAAAATATAGCATTGTGATAGAAAATGTCTTTGGAGACCTGAGGGATGCAAATGTTGTAGGTAACTTATATATAACAGAAGAGTGTTCCAGACATAGGGAACAGAACTCAAAGGACTTGAGGTTGGGTAAAGTCTAACGCCTTTTGGAGACACAGTGTGTGAGCATGGGAGCTCTCCACATTGTTCAGAATTAGATCAGGGATAGGAATATAGCCAATATTTTATAATAACTATAAATGGAGTACAGCCTTTAAAAATTGTGAATCACTATACTGTATACCTATAACTTATAGGTACATCCATTATACTTTAGTAAAAAATTAGATCAGGGATGGAGGGAGGAGGCAGATCATAGAGCACCATATGTCATGATAAAAGGCTCTCTGTGTTCAGCATCAAGCAAGGAAACTAAAAGAATGAACCCTTTCACAATGGAAGGTGAAGCTACAAATTCCTACTAAAGAAATAAGTGATAATGAACCACTTATGAACTCAGGTTAGGAGAGAGAACAAAAGTGAATAAGTATGCACCAGACACAAGAAGTAAAGGCATTGCAAAAGAGAAGCCATGGGACACAGACGAAAATGACATGATACCTAAATCACTAGATCCACCACTTTCCAGCCAGGCAGGTAGAAAGAAAACCAGAAGAAAGGGTTGTCATGGAAATTAAGACAAAAAAGTGTTCAAAACCAAGTAAATCTTTAAAATAAAATAAAAGTAGCAATGATTTCTAATGTAGAAGATGAAATATAAATTTTAGGATAGATATGGAAAGATGCACCATAGCATCTTTCAGAAACGTTAACTAATGCCATAATCATCACACTGGAAGTTTCTATGGCTTGTTAAGTACAGGGATCAGAACTCTTACAAGCATCCTAAAACTAAATATGTTCCCTGGCATGTGATCAAGTGGAAGATAAAAGAGAGAATCTAGAATTTATTGATCACATACTCTGTGCTAGGCATTTTGAATAAGACAGTGATTAAGAACACAGAAGCAACAGATGGATTGCCAGTGTTCAAATCTCAGCTTTACCATTTATCAGCTCTGTGATCTTGAGCATGGGGCATCCAAACATCAAAGGGTCCTAAAATGCTGTTTCAGTATTTTTATGTAGATCATTACTCATAGCACTATACATGTGGCTATAATGGGTTATTTAAAATAAACTTGTTTTTCCAAATAATTGACCTATCTCATCAGAACTTTAGTGAGAGATACAACGAAAGAAGAATGAGCTGTTATTTAGCCCTTTTCAGCTACAGCATTTATGTATTTCTCTTCTGCATACAATTAGTTAATACAATTGCTTCCTTCTTTATTTCTTTAATTGTTTTAAGGGTTTAATGTGCTAGCTCTCAATTTTTTGGAAATAAAGTGCTCCCTAAACCAAGCTATGGGCTGAAAAACACATGCTCTGTTCAGGTAACCAGTTAGCAAGTTTAAAATCACTATGAAAATAGCACATTTAAATTACTTTCTGATATAGTTGAGAGTTCAAATATGCCAATACATGTGACTGAGCAGTCAAGAGATAAATTTCTCCTTTCCCAGTCACTCCCACAGTTTCTATTTTTTTCCTTCTTGCTTCTGATATACAGTGTTATCTGCAGTGATGAATTTTAATGGTCTAATAAAGCTTTTCATTTACAGGAGGCTTTTTAATCAATGGGATCAGAATGAAAAGTGACGTAGTTAAGAAAAAATTGTCAGTTATAACAGAAAACCATTAAAAATTATACATGTGTATCTATACATGCAATGCCTATTTCCTTTTCACTTAAATCATATAAAGGAACATTTAATTGGCATCCACATCAGAGCTTTTTATCAACTTTCTTATACAACTACAACCATAATGCCTTCTGGTATTTTAACTGAAAGAAGACTTAAAGACACTTGATGACAATCTGGATGTAAAATATGTCTAGATCATTATAATTACCCTCAAACTTATATAATAAAAATCAGTTATTTTAATAAGTAGCTTTTACTAATTCTTTCATATATTCATAGAAGAGCTAACTTTATTTCTTTAATTATATTTACTTATAGGTTATTTTAATTTATTATAATTGTAAAATTACAAAAACACACAAATTATATAACTATCTTTGGGAAGAGGCAGTTCAATGACTGGGTGAAGAAATTCACTGACCTTAAAAATTTAGTGGGTTGTGAACGTTGGTCACTATGGTTTACAGAAGAGAGAGGGTTCATCAGTTAATCCAGTGTGTCAGTTAAAGAGTTCATTTTAAAAAGAGTATACTGTTCCTCAAAATGATAACGACCGTAAATGACAAACCCACAGCTAACATAATACTCAAATGGTAAAAATTGAAAACTGTCCGTCTAAAATCAGGAACAAAACAAGGATGCCCACTCTCACCACTCTTATTCAACACAGTATTAGAAGTCCTAGCCAGAGCAATTAGGCAAGAAAAAGAAATAAAAGGTATCCAAGTTGGAAAAGAAAAAGTAAAACCATCACCCTTTGTGGGTGAAATAAAAGGTATCCAAGTTGGAAAAGAAAAAGTAAAACCATCACTCTTTGTGGGTGACATGATTTTATATACAGAAAACCCAAAGACTCCACCAAAACTATTCTAAACATTAAACACATACAGTAAATTTTCTGGGCGAAAAATCAACATACAAAATTCTGTTGTGTTTCTATATACTAACGATGAGGTATTAAGCAGGCCAAAAAGTGTCTTCAGTTTTTTAAGTAAAAATAAAAGACACATTTTTCATTTTCACCAAGAACTTTATTGAACAACATATTCATCCTTTTGTTCCACTACCTTCTGCCATTTTTCAGGCAACTTCATAATTCCATCTTCCCAAAACTTTTTATCTTTTTGAGCAAAAACTGTTCCAGGTGCCTTTTATAGTTTTCCAGGGAATTGAAATTTTTTCTCTTAAGAGAATTTTGTAAAGACCAAAATAAATGGAAATCTGAAGGTGCAGTGTCTGGTGAATACGGCAGATGAATCAGAACTTCACAGCCAAGCTGTAACAGTTTTTGCCTGGTCTTCAAAGAAACATGCAGTCTTGCATTACCCTGATGGAAGATTATGTGTTTTCTGTTGACTAATTCTGGACGCTCTTCGTCAAGTGCTGCTTTCGTTTGGTCTAATTGGGAACAGTACTTGTTGGAATTAATCATTTGGTTTTCCGGAAGGAGCTCATAATAGAGGACTCCCAATCCCACCATACTGACAACATCACCTTCTTTGGATGAAGACTGGGCTTTGGTGTGGTTGGTGGTGGTTCATTTCACTTACCCCATGATCTCTTCCATTCCACATTGCTGTACAGTGTCCACTTTTCATCACCGGTCACAATTGGTTTTAAAAACAGAACATTTTCATTACATTTCAGTAGAGAATTGCATGCGGAAATATGGTCAGGAAGGTTTTTTTGGCTTAACTTTTGTGGAACCCAGACATCAAAGTGATTCACATAACTAAGCTGGTGCAAATGATTTTCAGTGCTTGATTTGGGTATTTTGAGTATGTCGGCTATCTCCCACATAGTATAACGTTGATTGTTCTCAATTATTGTTTCAATTTGATTGCTATCAACTTCAGCTCTTCTGTCCGACCATGGAGCATCATCCAGTGAGAAATCTCCAGCACGAAACTTTGCAAACAACTTTTGACATGCTCGATCAGTCACAGCACCTTCTCCATATACTGCACAAATCTTTTTTGTGCATTTCAGTTACGTTTCCACCCTTCTTGAAGTAATAAAGCATAATATGCCGAAAATGTTGCTTTTTGTCTTCCATCTTCAATATTAAAATGGCTACACAAAAATTCACCAATTTTGATGCCTTTTTTTAAAATGCACACTGATATGACAACTGTCGCATACAGTCTAACAAAGTTGTTTCAAATGAAGTTAAAGACAACTAAGTGCTACTAGAGCCATCTTATGGAAAAAAAAATGAACAAAACTTTTGGCCCACCCATTAGAAGAAAGAGAAATTAATAAAACAATCTCATTTATAACATAAAATACCTAGATTTAACTAAGGAAGTGAAAGACCTATATACACTAAAAAATATAAAATATTGTTGAAAGAAATTGAAGAAGAAACAAATAAGTGGAAAGATATCCAGTACTCATGGATTGGAAGAATTAACATTGTTAAAAAGTCCATATTACCTAAAGCAACCTACAGAGTCAGTGCAGTCCCTGTCAAAATCCAAAGCATATTTTTTCACATAAATGGAATAAAAAATTCTAAAATTTATATGGAACCATGAAAGACCCTGAATAACCAAAGAAATCTTGAGAAAAAAGAACAAAGCTGATGGTATCACACTCCCTGATTTCAAACTATATTACAAAGCTGTAGTATTCAAAAAAGTATGGTATTGGCAGAAAAATAGATACATAAATCAACTGAACAGCATCAATATCTAAGAAATAAACCTGCACATATGTGGACAATTAATTTATGACAAAGAAACAAAGATCATACAGCAGAGAAAGGACAGTCTCTTCAATAAATGGTGTTGGGAAAACTCGACAGTCATGTGCAAAAAAATGAAACTAGACCACTATCTCATACCATACACAAAAATCAACTCAAAATAGATTAAAGGTTTGAATCTAAGACCTGAAACCATAAAATTCCTGGAAGAAAACATAGGCAGTATGGTCTTTGACATTAGCCTTAGCAATATCTTTCTAGATTTGTTTTTTCAGGCAAGGGAAACAAAAGAAAAAATAAACAAGTGGAACTTCATCAAAATAAAAACCTTCTGCACAGCAAAGAAACCCATCAACCAAATGAAAAGACAACCTACTGAATGGGAGAAGATATTTGTGAATCATATATCCAATAAGGAGTTAATATCCAAAATATATAAAGAACTCATATAACCCAACAACAACAGCATCAAAAACCCAATTAAAAAATGTGCAAAGAAGCTGAACAGTTTTACAAAGAAGACATACAGATGGATAGCAGGCACATGAAAAGATGTTCATCATCACTAATCATGAGGAAAGTACAAATCAAAACCACATGAATATTACCTTATATCTGTTAGAATGGCTGTTATCAAAAATACAGGAAATAAATGTTAGTGAGAATGTGGAGAAAAGAGAACACTCATACACTGTTAATGGGAGTGTAAATCTGTGCAGCCTCTATGGAAAACAGTATGGAGATTCCTCAAAAAATTAAAAATAGAACTACCATATGATCCAGCTATCCCACTTCTGGGTATTTATCCAAAGAATACAAAAACATTAATTTGAAAAGATATGTGTACTCCTATGTTTCTTTCAGCATTATTTACAATAGCCAAAATATGGAAATAACCTTACTGCCCATCAATGGATGAATAAATAAAGAAGATATTTATAGTATATACACATGTAACACTACACAGCCATAGAAAAGATGAAATCTTGCCATTTGCAACAACATGGATGGATCTTGAGGGTATTATGCTAAGTCAAGTTGGTCAGAGAAAGACAAATGTATGAAACCATGTGATTTCAATCATATGTGGAATATAAAAAAATAAATAAATGAACAAACCAAACAAGAATAAACACATAGATACAGAGAACAGAGTAGTGGTTACAAGATGGGTGAGACAGCAGGGAGAGTGAAATGCGTAAAGAGGATCAACTGTATATTGATGGATGGAAACTAAATTTTTGTTGGTGATCACATTATAGGGTATACAGAAGTAGAACTATAATTTACACATGAAACATATATTATAAACCAATATTACTTCATTAAATATAAATATAAATAAAAATAAATATAATATTACTTCAATAAAAAATAAATTTAAAAAAGAGCATACCGTATTTTTGAAAAATTTGAAAATCAGTAAGTTATGATGTCAAAAAGGTGAAGATGCTATACTGAATTAAGGCATACTTGGTATCAATGTAGTATTTAATCTTGAATCTATAACACAACCAAGATGATTTGTCTCTGATAATACTTAAAATAACTAAATATAGAATTACCTGAGTTTCTAATGGTGTATTCCTAATGTTAATACTTTATATTGCTAATTTATATTTGTATCTGTACTTTAGAGAAAAAAATCACATTTAATTTTAAAGTACATATTTGGTACCAGATAAGTAGAGAATTTTGTCATATTTTATATGAATAAGAAATAAGTTATTAGATAAGGAATGAACCACTGTACCTCTGGCATTGTCATTAGACAAACCCCACTGGACAAATAAGACTACAGGTCTACAGAAAGGCAGAGAAAGTAACTTTTAGTTCTTATAGTCAATGAAACATACCAAATATGTGCATTTATGCACAAGTGTGTGCCTGTGATAGGCAGCACTGTGTCTGATGGTAAATGGAGCATGAGGTTCATTGAGCTGGAAGGGTTGCATTTTCATTTTCATCGTTTTTCTCTATGTCTATTTTTTCAAAACATAGAACATTGGAGATGAAAGATATGTGAAACAATTTGTCATCCAGTGGTTGCAGCCATGTTCTTCAGAGGTCTAGGGATCCAGGCAAATACCTCAGTGTCCTCTGTTGGTGGATAGAGTCAGAGTTAGGAGAGGCCAGCACCTGAGGCTGGAGTTCTCCACCTCCAACCCAAGAAGATTAGCACTTCCCTCTTTACAGAGTAGACTCCCACATCAGGTTTCCTTTGAAGAAAGAAAAAAGAGAAATCCATATTTTAAACTATTGAGATCTTACCCCTCCTTTTACAGATAAGAAAATGTTAAGGCCAGAAAGGTTTAGAATTCATTTAAGGTCACATATGTAGTAAGATTCAGTGCTACTCCTCAACACACATATTTTAAAACTCCTTCTCTCTTCATCCTCCCTCTCGTTTATTCCTTGTTGTGAAAATAAAGTTGAAGAAAACAATTCAAAAAATAATTATAGAGAATCCATTCTATACCAGAGGTACTCATCAAGTATCATCCAAAGCTTGGATAATTCCAGCTGAAGTGTCTTCTCTGAAAGTTTTCTAATGGTTTCCTTATTATGAAGGATTTTAAGGCTGGGTCAGAGCTGATAAAGAAAGTGTGCTTTGACAGATTAGCAATGTCTATCATTGTTTCAGGAATGAGAGCACACAGCCTCTGAAGCCCTGAACCCGGTGGTATTGATTATTGCTGCTGTAACAGATGATCAAAAACTTAGTGGTTTCAAACAATATCCATGTATTATCTCACACTTCTGTAGGTCAGAAGTCCAGGTATAGCACGACACAGCTTGGGGCTCTGTCATAAGATGTTTTACAAGAGTGAAATCAAGGAGGCAGCAGGGTAGCATTCCTTTTAGGTTGTTGATAGAATTCAGTTCCATGCAGAGATCCCTGTTTGCTTTCTGGCTGTTTCCAGGTAGACTCTCTTAACTCTTTGGCCACCTGTATTCCTCGACATGTTTCCTTCTTCATTTCCAAGGCAGCCTCAGTGCACTGAGTTTTCTCCCTTTGAATCTCTTTGACCTCTCCTGCCTCACATCTTCTGCCTCCAGCAAGAGAACAGTCTGTTCACAAGGGCTCATGGGATTAGGTTGGATGCACCCAGATAATCCAGAATAACCTCCCTTTTTAAGATTAGTAACCTTAATTACATCTTCAAGCTCTCTTTTGCCACATAACAAAACATATTTATAGGTTACAGGGATTAGGCCTTGGGTGTCTTTGGGAGGTCATTCTGTATACCACACCAGTTCCTCAGAGAGTCCTTTATTAAAACCAGATATTTATTTGGAAATCACAGCACATATTTTTCAATCATATTTATTTACTAAAGGTGTTTATAAATCAGCCATTATGAAAAATACATTTTAACTCATAAAACCCCAGCGTATTTAAACATACATTTAAAGGACTGTTATAAAGAAAAATATATCATAATCTTCATCTCTTAGGTATGAAGGATATTGGCATAATATATCCTCTTCAAAGAACATTAACCTGGAAGAAATAATAAATTTATAACATGCAAAGATCATTGTCTAACTCCTCTCAGTTGAATCAGTTGATGTACTGAGTCTAATAATTTTGAAGAAATAAAAGGAAGAATTTCAGTTAACAGTAGTCTCTTTAGGGAAGAAGGCAGGCAACCATCAATGTCTTTGAATGTCTATCTTCTTACAATCTCACCTTTGGATAAAGGGAATCAATTTGACATGGATGATATGGAGAGAGACCAAGCCCTTTAAGTAAAAAATAACTAGGATGCTAAGAATCCATAAAATCAGTATGAGTTTACAAGATGATGCTCTCCTCCTCCTTCCTTCTCCATATGCAATTGTTAGGCTGTAGTAATGGAGGTAGAATATGTAGTCTAAGTGAGGAGATAATCCTCAACTCTGCATTGGTCACACTACACCTAAAGTGTTGGATTCAATATTGGAAATCATGCTTTGTAGAAATAAACATCGTGGATTTTAGAATAGAGCTTCCAACATGTTAAGGGAGATCAAATACGGCATTTGAGGAATGGTTAAAATAATTGGAGAAGATAAGAATAAAGATCTAGTCCTATTTGCAATTATTTAAAAGACTTTCCTGAAATTAAAAAAAAAAAAAAAAAAAAGGGCTTCCCTGGTGGCGGCGCAGTGGTTGAGAGTACGCCTGCCGATGCAGGGGACGTGGGTTCGTGCCCCGGTCCGGGAGGATCCCACGTGCCGCAGAGCGGCTGGGCCCGTGAGCCATGGCCGCTGAGCCTGCGCCTCCGGAGCCTGTGCTCCACAACGGGAGAGGCCACAACAGGGAGAGGCCACAACAGCGAGAGGCCCACGTACCAAAAAAAAAAAAAAGGGGGGGGGTGAGGACTGAGTATTTTCTGAGTGACTTTAAAGGGAAGATTTTTGACTAATTAGGTTGAAGTAACAAGAGAAGCATGTCTCTGCCTTAATAAAGGTAAGAGATAACTTCGTTACTTTGGGAACTGTTTAACACTGAAAAAGCTACCCCAGAGAGTGATCTCCTAGTAACTGGAGATGTTCAAGGAGGCCTTGATGAATATTTGGAGGTCATGCTATAGAGAGAGCAGCAGTGCTTCTCAAACTTTAATACACATACCAACCATCTGGGGACCTTGTTAAAACTGTAATGTCTGAATCAGTAGATCCAGGGTAGGCATAAGAGTCTGCATTTCTAAGAAGTCCCAGGTAATGCAGATTGCTGCTGCTCCCCAGACCCCTCTTTGAGCAGAAATTTTGTGGAAGGATTACATGCACAGTATAGCAGAATGCATTAGTGATCTAAGAATCCTTTCATCCCTGATACCTTATTAAATCCTGTTGGGCATGTGAGGAACATGATTGTTCTGTTGGTTAGGGAATTTCTATAATCCTTTCCACTTTGGCAAGAGAAATAGGCAAACTTTCAAAAAAGTCAGAGAAAGTGAGATGATCTTGACTAAGAGGAGGACATCTGGGACTTGGTATACATTTCTCCTCACCATATATTATTTTTGTCTCTTATATTGAGGTTTTTGACAGCAAATGATGATCAGAAACTGTTTTCTGGTTCCTTTAGAGGTATCATTTCATTTTGTATAACTGTTCCTTGGTTTTATTTAGTATGTTTGAAGTAGAACTCTTAATTGAGGTGTTTGTATTTGGATCATGCTTAAATGTCAAATGAATTTTGGCAAATTCCATGTGGCAGGCAAAAGCATTCAACTTCCAAAGCCTTTTGTTCTTATTTTAGTCACTGACTCTAAGCAGAAGCATGGTGACTGAATTATATAAATCTCTGATCAGAAATGTCTAAGCACTTTATCTGCATTAGCACATGGATTATAAACCATATGTAGTTTTCCCATAATTAAATATTTTCTCTAAAATTCAATGCATTTTCTGCTACATTAACAAAGTTCCATTCAAAGAAGGTGGTGATGGTTTCACTGCTACATGATTGATTCTAGTTACTTGTTTAGGCATTGGATGGGGGCTATCAAAGGGAAAAAAGCTAAGATTTTCACATAATTTTCAAAACCTGTCACAAAACAGATAAAACAACCAATTATTCTCCCCTCCTCTTTATACTCTAATTTGAAGCCTTATAGCTTCAAATTAGAATAAAAATGTTATTAGTATAGTTCAAATATTAGCTCCTAGTACTAACATCAGGCTAAGAACTCCACTAAAAGTCAAAGAAAGAATCTGCACCCATCAGTTTGAGAAGGCTGAAAGGAAAAAAATGAAAGTACTAAGAAATGTTCTAATTCTTAGTGTTTGTTTCCAATGTGTCTACTAATCATTAGTAAGTATGAGTACATGAGTTAATAGATTTGTTACAGATTATATAGAAAATCATGATAAATTGGTTCAAGGAGCTAGGGTTCAAGCTTTGTGCTCTGATTAATGGAAACCATTCTTTCAGGATGATAAAAGGGACAGTTGGTTTAGGGGAACTTAAGTTGACAGATTTTATTTACCATATTGGGAGAAAATGAAACTGTATTTACTTTGCATTTAGATGCCAATCATTGAAAAATCAATTCCTATAAATAACTAGTTTCTATCTTCCTGTCTGCTTTAAAAGGAGACTGTTACAAAACCTCTTTAGAAGACTAATCTTGGTACAGGTCCACGTTTCAGAGGCCCAAAATGGTCTATCAAAAACAGATTCATAGTTGAAGAAATTTAATTTTTGAACAGTTGGGAAAGTAAAATTTCCACAGAACTCAACCAAGGTGGATGGGGCTGTCTAATTGATTTGGGACAATTGAGACATATATAAGTTGATCCTACTGTATAAGACTAAAGCAGAATATGTAGTTTTATATAGTTATATACATATGTGTATGTATATACACACACACGTGTGTGTGTATGCATGTATGTGTGTATATATATATATATACTTTGAATATGTATATTGTTTTATTGAGCACGTCTTTAATACACAATGCTTATGTGACAGCAGTGTATTTGGAGATGGGGTGTGATAGGAAAATGAGTTCCAGGAGAATATGGAGGCAGACTGTAGAGATGGGGGGAAGCTGGAACCAGATGCTCATTGTGGAGTCCAGCATGTAAGAGGGAGAGGGATAGGGAGAGGGGAAGGAGGGAAGGAAGGGAGGGAGGGAGGGAGGAAAGAAAGAATATCTGAAATCAGGATATTTCTACAGAAATTGTTCGAGGGTATTTAGATTCATTTAGATTCATTTCTCATATGTCTATTGGAAAGAAAAAAAAGACAAATTTGAACATCAGCTTTATTTTAAAGGGGTTCTGTACCCTTTTAAAGATTTTATTGTGTTAGCAAAATATTCACCATTAACATTTAATAAATTCATTTTGCTCAAAATAGCATCATTATAACTCTCCCAATTCCTATATCATCCTATTATTATTATTGCTATATCAGTATCTCAGTGTTTTACTTTAGGCTTGTATTAAAATATCTTTTAGTGCAAAATCATACCTATCTTATCTGTATCCACATGCACTGCAAATTTTTATGGCTGCTTTTATCAGATAAATATGAGATTGACTTGTAAAGGCCAATAGAAATTCTAGTTGGGAACTGAGTTGAGATTGCAATGAAAACATAGATAATTTTATTCCTAGATTCTTTAATCTATTTTAATTTTGATTGGCTAGGAGCCAAGTATTCCAGATACGTGGAAATCTTACTTATTTCTCAACATTCTTCAATAGAAGCCCAAGTTCTTCCTTTCAAGGGTCTCAAAGCTCAGGTTAAAACACCCTCAGATTTTATATGCCCTTTTAATCCCTTCCACAGAATTTGGCTTTCCTGCATTGTTTTCAGAAACAGTTTTGAGTTCTGTCTCCTGTTGAAATTCCTAATGCTTATAGTCTTATAAAGAATTCTGTGATTCCATCATTGTCAATGGGAAGAGACCCTGCAAAAACACACTGAGGATATGAGAGTCCAGTGGTCACTCACTGAGCAGGATGACAGGAATGGGAAAGTGTTCAAATACCTGCTTCTTAGCAGGTGTGACCTCTTGGCTTTACTATGATTATACAGGCTTTGTCATATGGAGAGAGGTGTGGGTTGAGAGGTGTTTCTGGGTTTTTTTGTTTTGTTTTGTTTTTAAGATAATGGTATTAGCAAAGGTTTAATGAAAGTTTAGAGTTGATAAGTACACATTAAAATATGTCTTCCATTAAAAATTTGAGCTCTTTTCAGGCATACCAACTTATGGACTAACTGTGCTAGGAGAGTATAATAATTTTCCAAATTCTCAATTTTACAAAGATTACTGATTCTAGAGTAGGGGGAATAAAAACAAGGAGCTGTCAGATTGCCTCAGGTGTAAACATATATTATTTTAAAAACAATTTAAAAACCTAACAATATTGTTCTATGTGATTATGAATTCTTATTATATACTCTGTTCCTTTTATACACGTCTTAGAGATAACAACCCCAAAGGCAGTATGTTCTGGTATGGCGTGACATATACTAACAATATCTTACCCTCTCTCTCTTCTCTTGCGCCCCCTATGTTTATGTGTGTGTGTGGCGTGTGTGTCTCCCTACCTCTGTTCTTTATAGCTGCTGCCATCCTTTCTGGGTTCCATTTTATACGACTACTATGGTTGCTTTTGTGTTATTGATACAATGGCAGAATTGAGTAGTTACAAGAGAAAGTGCATGGCCTGCAAAGCTAACATTGTTCCCTATTGTTTTTTGTTTTGTTTTGTTTTGTTTTGTTTTGTTTTTTTGCAGTACGCAGGCCTCTCACCGCTGTGGCCTCTCGCGTTGCGGAGCACAGGCTCCAGACGCGCAGGCTCAGCGGCCACGGCTCACGGGCCCAACCGCTCCGCGGCATGTGGGATCCTCCCGGACCGGGGCACGAACCCGCGTCCCCCGCATTGGCAGGCGGACTCTCAGCCACTGCGCCACCAGGGAAGCCCACATTGTTCCCTATTAAGCTTTAAAAAAAGTTTGCTGATCTTTGATATATGTTGTAAAACAGAACATTTTGAAGTAGGGAGAAAGATGGATTAGAAGGGTTTCCAAAATTCTACTCCCTATTGTAGCCATGGCGGACCTCATTTACTAATATGAGACAGTACAGATTTTACTGTCATACAGATGTGGACTCTTTTTTAATACTTTGAGATCTGGAGCAAATAACAATCTTTAAAATTAATTTTTCATATTTGCAAAGTAAAGCAAAGCCACCTACTTTATTAATTAGAATACGTATATAAAACATAAAGTGTAGCTTTCAATAAATAATAATTATTTTTCTCTCTTCCAAATGTTTTTCATTAAAATGTCCTCATAAGTAGAACTAATAAGAAGTCTTAACAGGAATTTATGTTTTTACTGCATCCAAATAGGAATTTTGTGTTTCTTACTTGAGTATCTTGGTCCATAGAGTTCCTGTTGCTAGGATGCCCATCTTATTAGTAGACAACTGTCAAAATACATATCCCCACTTGTCCTTGTATATTTAACATAAAAGACACTCCTTTATATAACTTTTTTCACTTCCAATCCTTGAATAACTCCAGAAAATGTAGAATTTATGTCTTGTCATCACTATAGCTACTGATAGTATAAAAGTGGAAATACAGTAGATACAGAAATTCTAAATGAAAACTATTTCATGTACAAAGTTATCATTTTTCAAAATGTGTTTTAAGGTGAAATTAAATAGATTAGCTCTTGATAATATATTTGATTGTTTATTAATTGTTGTACTAAATGACTCCTCAGTTTGAAGAAAATTATCATGAACTAGTAGCCATTAGTTAAATAATTAGAATCAGAGTAAAAGTATCAAAGTAAACATTGAACTAATTTGTTCAAAGATGGACTCCATTGCATAGTTTTTATGTCTATGTGTGATTAAGAAAATCCATTCAAGGAAATACATGTGTGCATTACATATATAATTTGTCATGTATGTCATAAAATAATCAGTTTCCCAATTACATTTGTCATCTAAAATATAAATCGAATCCAGAAAGTGGTAAAATTTTCTTCTGACTAATCAATAGATGTTATGAAGGCCATTCACTAAAAATGAGGCCCTTGAATAATTGGAGAGTTCATAAAAACTTACTGAAAACCTACTTACTCCATTTTAGAAATAATTTTAACTGTTCCTGCTATTTAGTTTCTCAGGCTACAGAAAATTTGAGTTGTGGGGATTATAATTTTAGCAGGAAAAAATGAAAATTGATTATGAGAGATGAAAAAGAAAACTCATTGAGGACTTCCCTGGTGGCACAGTGGTTAAAAATCTGCCTGCCAGTGCAGGGGACACAGGTTCGAGCCCTGGTCCGGGAAGATCCCACATGCCGAAGAGCAACTAAGCCCATGCGCCACAACTACTGAAGCCTGCGCGCCTAGAGCCCATGCTCTGCAATGAGAAGCCACAGCAGTGAGAAGCCCGTGCATCGCAGCGAAGACCCAATGCAGCCAAAACTTAAATAAATAAATAAAAATTTTAAAAAAAAACCTCATTGATAGAGGGAAAAAGAGAGAGGAAGATGAGTGTGGGAAGGCGAGAGGAAGAAAGAAGGAAAAAAAAGAGAATTGATTTATACAATGTGAAGCTTTTTATGGCCATTTGAGCCAGTTGACCAATTTTTTTTTAATTGAATAAAGCAACCTAGGTATTTCTACCAATCCACTGAGATCTTCCTACAGGTGACATTAAGTGACATGTTGGACTTTCCCATTCTTTCTAGTAGTGAAATGGAAGCTAAAATCAAGTGAATTAGCTAGCTTCTTTGTCCTGAGCTATTGCCAGCCTTTGCCATTTGTTAAATGCCAGAAAGATCTTTGAGAACAAGCAGATGTTTTCTTCTACCAGAAATCAATTGCACTTATGTAAATTTATTCAGCTCTTCCCTTTGCCCCTCGGGTATGGCCTGAAAGATTAGTGTAAACCTGTAGATTCTAAAACAATAAGAGCAGCAGACAAATGTAAAAAAATCAGAGCTCTGTGGATTAAGATGAATAGAATTTTAACAGTATTATTCAGAGTATATGCATTTTACCTTAGAAATTCATCCCCAAGAAATTTGAAATACACAGTGTTTGTCCTGCATCTATTCATAAGCTTTTGTATTATCTTCCACCTCTAATGAAGACATTCACCCATAGTCTCTATTAACATTTTATATTGCGTTCATAGAAGAAAATATTTCAACTAGTGCATTTACTAAGCACTCTGGGAATGTGTCTCTTTGTTTTAAACCAGGGACTGTTCTCAAAGGATCACCCTATTTATTCCTTTATACATAAAATGGAACTTTTACCTAAGAATTTGTATTGAAGTAGGGGTTAGAAAGGAGAAAGCGAAGGTTACTTGCTTTTCAGAATCAAAGGCAATATGGCAGCTGTTTGTGATTCTTTTATCACCTTGATTCCAGAACTTACTAAGAATTGCCTGTTATGTTGTGCATGTGCGATAGAGCAGAGAACAGGAAAGAGACAGTTGTCATTTCATAGGGTTGTCAGGTGAGGGGAAATGTAAACATTAGATCCTCATTCAAGTCATCAGCTAGTTCATTATAACTGTGGTAAGTGCTCTGAAAAATACACGTAGCCTTAAAATAATGAGGATGACTAATCTGTCTGGAATCAGGGAATTCTTTCCAAAGGAAGTGAAATTTAAGATAAGAGATACAGGTTAGATGGAGAAGAGTATACTGGCTAGAGTTAATAGATTGTATTAAAGTCTTGGGGTAGGAGGACAGTGTAGGAAGTTATCAACATCTACATGAGATTGTGGCTTTGCTTGAGTAACAGCTATGGAAATGGTGAGATATGGATAGATCCAAATTGAACTTCATATCCATGAAAGAAGAATTATCTGTCTTCTATTGTCTACTGTGTCCCCATGCATAACACAGCAGCTAGCTCTCAGTAAGTGCTCAGTTCCGTGTTATGAAAGTACCACAAATGGTTGCCATTGTTGTGTCTCTTTAGTCTGTTCCTAAACAAATATGGCCAGTGTTAATTTTTGACAATTATATTGTCATTGTCTGTTACATTACTGTATTTTTTATATGTTTTTAAATATTTCACAAGACATTTAGCACTGCACTGTCATTGCCTGTGTGTCTGTATCTCCTACTAGCTAGCGTGACCTCAAAATACTATCTGATGTGTAGTCCTCTGGCTCACCATAGACTGTATAATTGTTATACCCACAGCCATTCATTCTTAAAATAGCTGATGAAGAGCTCTCTGGAGAGTAATTACAGAGAAGTAACATATGATGCAAATTAATTGGGGGAAATTAATTCATGTAATTATCTTCCAGACAGAATAAAATAGGCATGTTTTTATTTTTCTTTACCTTCTTTGTTCATGTACATGCACGTTGAACATAGTTTTAAGCAAAGTTATACATGTTTTCTCTTTTCATATTTTAGTTTGAGATTATAAATGTCATTTTAAAATTTATTGATTTCATATTATTCCATCTGGTTTCTGCATCGTAATTTATTTCTGTTATAATTACCTCTGCTATTACAATTGTCCTCCTGTTACCATTGTACCTTTTTTTTTTAACCTAAATAAACACTGGGTCTTATTGTTTCTTCTTTTACTCACAGGGCATTTCTGCAGCAGTTATCTTCTGTCTTTCTTGAATCATTTTCAGTTTCTTTTTTCATTTAAAAGTCATTTTCTGTCAGTTGGGTCACTAGAACTTAGACACTGAGACCAAGTTAGGAGTGCAAAAAGTTTTTGGTGAGTGATTTCTATGAAAGACAGAAGTGCGAGAGAGCAGAATTGAACAAAGAAAGCCTTCAAAGTATGATGCAGGTTTGAGATCTGTGAAAAGAAAGGGAAGAGAAATCGGGAATGGGCAGGGAGATCCTTCATGTTAATGCTAATCTGCAATGTCTTGATCAATTCAACATGGATGTCCAGAGCAAGGAATGCCTGTGAGAGAAGTCATGCAGGACACAGAAATGGACAGGCCATTCTCAGTCATTGACTCAGGCTGCCTGGCATGACCACGGCAGTGGTTTGAAAATGGCAATGGATACAGAATGCACTTCCAGCTGGACGCTGTCAACTAACTGTACTCTTGTAATATCACAGATTTTTTCTTTAAGGGGTATAAAAATAGCAGATGACCTTGAATGTTACAGCTTATCCTTTATGCTACATGAATCAACTTGTCTATTAGTGTTCAGGACTCAGCTCTTACAGAGTTTTCTGGGTCTTTCTTCCTGAGGAGATATTTAGAAGACAGAAAGTAGTGGGCTGAACTATAGGTCCCTCACTGAAGTTGGTTTCTGGGCCATAATTCGTACCCATTCTCTTCTTCTGTTTTCTATTCTTAATTTCTCTTGCCATTGAGTTGTCAGCTGGTTCCAATGGATTGCTTGGTGTTGTGGCCCAAATCCTCATTCTGGAAGAGTCTGAGGCCCTGTTAACCATACTTTTCTCAGGCCAGATTGTTATACCTACCATTCATAGTCCCAGTTGGACAAGGGATTACCAAGAAGTACCCAAGTAGATGACCTGTGTTCTACACATCATCTTCTCTGACCCTACTATGTAATAGTAGCCCAAATTTCTTTTCTCATCCATGTCAATTACCCATGCAAAGATGGTGGCTGCTCTTCTTGCATGCTGGTTCACTGACCAAAGGAATCTAAATTGCCCAAGTAGTAACCATAGATTCCTGTTTTAAGGAATCTTTGCTGTGCTCCCTAGCAAAAGTACTTTCCCTTTGGAACCAGGACCTTTAATCCTGCAAACCCTAGAGTTGCAGGGACAGAAAGCAAAACATCCCTCAGTGACTCATTGGGAATCATGGTAAGTGCTGCCAGACACTCTTCTACCCCTTTGTGTCTGGACTTTTGTGTTCTTCCTGTTGTGGACATAGTGCCATATATAGGTTTCTGATTTAGTTTATATTTTGCAGCCTACAGGATAGAATCCTATACTCACAAACTGTTCCTCTGAGCTGCTATTTCAGCTGTGCCTTTAGAAGGCCATTTGAACACTCTGTGAGACTATGATTATGGACTCACTTCTGTACCTCTTCTGCTGGTGAAATTTTATATTGTGTGACATTCCATACATGTGGATCATGTACTCCATAAACACTTGAATAATGATGTTGGCTGAGACCGTTCAGCCAGGAAAGGCAAGTCTGTATTGGGAATAGGTATCTTTCCTCTGAGATAGAATTCCTTGTCTTTCCAAGATAGAGCGAGCACAGTGTAACTGACTTGCCATCAAGCAGCTAGCTGGTTTCTTCAAGAAATAGTACCATATTGGAGACTTGGGGATTGGTCACTATTACTGGTAGATACATTATTCAGAAGCAGGAGTAGCTAAATTGGCCTTGCTAAGAAGGATTCCATGCTATCTGAGCCTATATGCGGTTTCCATCTCTGCCACTCTGGTCACTCTGGGGGTTTGCCCAGTATTCCAGTGCTGAGGTAGCTGGATGACACCAACTGGCCAAATCATTTGCTAGATCTAGGAGCTCAAGTGATATGGGGCTTTTAAACCCTCCTTTCTTTTAGTTCTCCTTTCCTCTAGGCATTGATTAAAGTTATACAGTCAGTTTCCTCCTTGAGCCCAGAAAAGATAGATGTCAGCAACTTCAGCAACTTCAGAATGTATTTATAGCTCATAACTGTAGTAAAGAGAAAGGCTGTTTCTCTCTTGAACTCTGTATATTAAAAATTAAGGATGACTCCCATCTGTTGAGGTCACATACCCATCCTCAACATGATTACTGAGACCACAGGGGTAAAGGTTCTTATAAACTAGTCTGGATTAGGTACCAGTCTGGATTAGGGCAGAAAGAATTTTTCATGATAGATTGCTTTACCTGAATCATAAGGAATATTTAGGTTTATTTCTCCAAAGTTAATTCTAGAAATAAACTCTAACCAAGAACCAGTGAGTTAAAAAAAAATGTCCACTATAAGTATCTTAATGAATATTTTTCTCCTTCTGCATTATCTTATTATGAGACACCCTTCAGGGTATATTATACAAATAATAAATATGCATATATTTATATATGCTAGCATGCTGATGTCTAAACAATATATTTTACAAGGTTATATGTCATGTTTTTACCAAATTTACTCTGATCTCATTATTAATAATCATTATTTCATATTTTTGAAGTAATATATGGAAAATAGTGCTTCATTATTTAATGCTTTGCATATTTTAATTCTCAGTTTTGGTGAATATTGCTTCATATATGTTTATCTTTCTTATTACATCTGTGTAGATTGTCTATTCATGTCCTTAATTTTTATTTGTCTGTTGCAAGCTTTGTTGTATTTTTTATCCTGAAAAGAAATAAACCTGTAATTAACATTAAAATGCTTGTCATTTTAAATGAAAAAAAAATCTTATTTTCACTTCTTTTGTTAATCATTTAATAATTAGTTACTTTTGATTCATTCATTTTGATTTATTAAAAAACTATCAACTGAGCTATGTTCTGAATATCTATATGGAACAAAAAGGCATGGTCCTTCTCTCCATGGAGTTTATTGTTAAATGTCATTTCAATCTTTTCAATAATCTCCCCTACTAGATCCAGTAAATATTAAAGGAAAGTATACCATAAATAAATATGTTAAAGTCAAACATTCATTTTATTTGCATACTCCAATTCTTTAATATGTTACCATGTGCTGTGAATCTCTTAAGAGTTATAGTAGGTAGTGTTTCCAAAACATTTCTCCATGGAATAGTTCTTCCTGAAAGCATTAATTAGTGCTAGTGTTCAAGAACATTACAATTTTTTAAAATTTTGTAGTAGAATATGTATCTACCTATCTTTAAAAAGTATTATTTTCTAACCTACCTGAATCTTCTTTTGACATATGCATAAAGTGTAGCTCTAAAATGACTTTCCTCTGGTTACCTAGTTATACAATATAATTATTAAATAACATTTTCCTATTTATCTTTGAATCTATTTATTAATTTCACATATAAATTTGGGTATTTTGAGTATTTCTGTTCTAATCCATACACTACATTTCTCTTTTTGTGTCATTTGAAAATATTTTTGTTATTTCTCCTTTATTATTTAACTAAAAATTATACTGTGGCTAGTCTTCCATTTTAAACATTTTCTTATGTTTGTTTTCATATTTTCTGACTTTCTGTCACTGTAGTTTCTATTTTATATTGTAATTTTTTGTTAGTCAATTAAAATGTCTTATTGTGATTGGATTTATATTGTTCTAAGTTGATTAAGGAAGCTGAAGAAATTCATAAACATCAGTATTTAACCATCTCCTCCAGGAATATGATTTGCTTTTCCATTCCTTTACGTCTTTTAAAATACTTGTATTTTATTTTATATTGCCAATGATGACCAATGCACTATTTGATAACATTTTATTTAAGCTTTTTCTATAAGTATACATAGGTGGGTCTTTATGCAATTTTTAAAACATTATCTCTTAGATTTGGGGACACTCTTAATAATTCCAATATAAAATATCTCTTTACAAAAAAGAAATCCTTTGCATTTTAACTCAATAACATTCACTTATTTTATCTTTGATGGCAAAATTAGATGTGTATGTAAATTAGACAGATTTAGGTTATTAGAGGGTGTGATTATGTTTATAATTGATGAGTATGATTATAAAAATATTTACATACTTTGGTTAAATATACCAAATTATATGCATACTTTCTGTCTAGCCAGTGTTTTTGAAATGTCTTTCAAAAGTTTTTTAAGATATAAAAATATACTTTCATTAAATTAAAGGAACTCTTTTTTTTTCACTACCTTATGTGTTATTTAGGTTGAGCATAAACCTTATTCAATTTTTTTGGCTTTGGGTGAATTTTAATTGCTTTAAAAGCACTATCACAGTTCCCAAACAAAGAATAATGTTTTGTTGTGGTATTAGATGTTTAAAAGTCTGTAGCACAGACAGCTTGGGATAATGGAAAGGTAAATGCCTTGGATATAATGAAGTGAGCCAGCTTCTCTCAGTGAACTCACTTTGTGATCTGAAATTCTTTTGTCTTTCTGGATATAAAATTAAGACTTCTATGATTTATATCAGTTTACCACATAATCAGCATTATTTTGGGGGATCCACTCCCCAATTCTCAGTTAATTTGGCTTTGATGAAACTGAATCTCAATTGTTTGATGCTGAAGATGAGCCATATCTGTCCAATAAGGATTACATCTCATTTGTCCCAATTACTCATTCAGTAGTTACTGGGGTCTAAATTAGGCTAACCCAAAATGATGCTGGAAATTTTGCTAGAACTGTTGAGATAAGTTTTCACTTTTTACTGAGGTTATAAAGGTAATGAGAAATAAGTTTAGAAATAGTGCACATCCTTGCCACACTCTGGGTGAGTATGCCTGAGAATAAAGTCATAAAGAATAAAATATAAAATACAGCCTTGAATTAGGAATTCAAGGAATACTAAATTCTAAATTTTATCAATACAGCCTTGAATTAGATAAAATTTAGAATTTAGTATTCCAAGAATGCTTCTGGATTCTTAAGTCATTATCTACAAAAAATAGTTTTAAAACACTTACGAAGAATGACATTTATTCACTATAAAATTTACTTCTTTGAAAGCTAACAATTCTTTGGATAAATAGATGTTGAATGGTTACTTAGCAGAATAAATGACCATAATTATCTGATGATAACACCTAAAATCTTGATTTAGAGTTGTTGTAGTCAGTTCAGACTACTGTAACAAATTACTATAGACTGAGTGACTTAACAACAAACATTTATTTTTCACATTTCTGGAGGCTGAGAAGTCTAAGATCAAGAGGCTATCAGATCCAGTGTCTGTTGAGGACTGCTTCCTAGCTTGTAAATAGCTGCTTTCTGTATCCTCACGTGTCAGAGAGAGAGAAAGAGAGAGAGAGAGAAAGAGAAAGCAAACTCTCCTTTTTCTTCTTAGAAGGTTTCCACCCTCATGACATATTTACCTCCCAATGGGTCCACCTCCTAATACATTGGTGGTTATAATTTCAACATATGAATTTGGGTTAGACACAAGCATTCAGTCCATAACAAGAGTTCAAGATAAATAATCTTTAACCAAAAAACACACAAACTTGTTAAGGATCTCTTTCCTGACATAGTCCAATTATCTATCATATATTACCTGGCTTATTGTAATGATCTCCTAACTGTTCTCTCCATTTCTATTTGGGTTCCCTGATAGTCTTTTCTCAACACAACGTATGAAGTAGCTGCTTTAGAATATGTCATGTCACTCTCTGCTCAAAACATTCTCATGGTTCACCCAGAGCAAATTAATAATGTCGTAATAATGTCTTATATAGCCCTCTATGATCTAATGCTCCAAGATCTCTCTGGTTTCATATACTACCACTGTCTCTCTACCCACCCTGCCATGGTGGACTCCTCGGTTTTCTGCAAATACACTAGATAGACTCCTCTCCTGGGTTCCTGCATTATTTTTCCTATAAATATATCCAGGCTTTCTCTCTTAACCTTCTTTAATTTATTGCACAAATGTCACTTTCTCAGTGAGGATTTCCCTGACTACCGAATTTAAAATTGCAAAATCCCCTGGAATTGCTATCCTCTGTCTCTGCTTAATTTTCTCTGTGTCACTTAGTGCCAATCAATATTTTGTAGGGTTATTTATTTATTTATATTATTTCTTCCATCTCCATCCTCTGTCAGAAACCAGCTCCTTGTGGCCATGAAGGCCAGATTTTAAAAATATCAATTTTGTTCATCAGTGAACACTCAGTACTCAGAACTTGCAAGAATGCCTTGCAAATAGTTGGAGTTGAGATATTTACTAAATTAAAGGATTAATAAATGTATTGGTTAATCAATGACAATAAATTTCACATAATTGGGGACTTCCCTGGCAGTCCAGTGGTTAAGACTCCGCACTTCCACTGCAGGGGGCACAGGTTCGATCCCTGGTTGGGGAATTAAGATCCCACATGCTGCGTGGCATGGCCAAAAAAAAAAAAAAAAACCTCACATACTTGGTAAATAAATATTTGTTGATACATAAATGAATGAAAGGATGAATAAACATAAATAAATAAAAATAAAAGCATTTATATTAGAGTTTTTCAGAGAAATAGAATCAATAGGACATGTAGAAATACACAGAAAGGAATTTATTATGAGGGATTAGCTTATTTAATTATGAAGGCTGAGAAGTCCCATGGTCTGCCGTCTGTAAGCTGGAGGCCCAGGAAAGCTGGTGGTACAGTTTTTGTCCAAAAATGAAGGCCTGAGAACTGGGGAGTTGATGATGTTAAGTCCCGGTCAGAGTCCAAAGGCCAGAGAACTGAAAGCATCAGTGTCTGAGAGCAGGAGAAAATACCAGTCAAACAAAGATTAAATTTATCCTTCTTTCATCTTTTTTTTTTTTTTTTTTCTGTTTAGATCCTCAACAGATTGGATGATGACCACCCACATTGGTGAGGGCAATCTTCTTTGCTCTCAGGCTACTAATTCAAATGCTAGTAATTTCTTCCAGTAACACCATCACAGACACACCCAGAAATAATGCTTTACCAGATACTGAGCAAGTCAAATTGACAGAAAATTAACTGTCACATGGATAAATGAATTTCTGGTACACGCTGGCCATATTGAACAAAAAGCAGTATATTGTTTCACTACATACATTTTTGCAGCTGAACAGCAGACTGATAATGCCATCCTATATTTATACCTCTCCTTGTAATTTTCAAAATATCTTAATATCTTTAGTTCATAAAATATGCTTATGAGATGGTCTGCCAGTTATCAGTTAATTCTTCAGTTCAAATTTAATCTCCTTCATCCTACTTTATACCAGAGCTGGACCTATAAACCCTTCTTCTTTGCCAGCTGGGACAGTATCATGCTTTTTCGTTAGAGGGTACAGGATGAGCACTGGAGGAGAAAAGTGCTTCTCATACTGGTACAGGTGTGCTCCTCTCTTCTAGCTCCTACATGATTCAGCAGACAGTGGTGTATGGAACATCTAGTGGTAATCCCTTCCAGTGAATTTCAATGGTACCCTGATGCGCAGCTTCTCAAAGAGTTTCTCTGGCACCACAGTCAGTGGTTTCCTGCTTACCAGCTCCAGCCTGCAGCATTTCCATAAACCTTTCCATTATTCAAGGGCACAGCCTACACAACAAGGTCTTAATTTGTTGTGTTGAGGATGGTCACCTTCCAAGTTTGTTTCTTTTTTGGACATTGTCTCAGCCATGGACATAGTGGCTGTTCCCTATATCTGTTATTCCTGTAATCTTTGCAGTTCTTTTTATCTCTTATGAATTATGAACTGTTACTACTTAATATGATTTTATATTATTTTTTCCCATTGAAATTATGAAGCAGTTCTGTGTCCTGATGACTGATACAAATACGCATCAGATGTCTTATTTTACCAATGAGTGGCAGCTTAACCTTATGTGAGCCTTAGATTGCTCATCTGAATAATACAGTAGAATTACTTATCTCTCAAATCCACTTCAGACATTAAATTATATTACATATGTGATAGGGTTCTGTATTTGCAATGATATGCCCTTTAAATGTATCATCACTAAAATTATGTCCATTATTTCAAATCCCTGATATATTTATTTATAGAAATCACAGACTCCCAAAGCCTATTTTCTGAATACTCCCTGTGTAATCAAGATGTAGAATTAAAATCTGCTGGATTAAAGAGAAAATCCTTGCAAGAAGGAGCCTTTTCCGTATCAGAGAGGGCACTTGTATTTAGGCTAGCTTTCATTTTACTTTCTTTACAACAACTGCAGTTTAGTCATCTTTGCATAACCTATATATAGTATGGTCCACCCAATTCTCCCATGGCTCACAGAGTGCATCCTATCCTATCCTATTTATATTTCAGTCTACTCCATAATCTATAGCCTTCATCATACAAAAGTATAAAACTAACTCTCTTAACAGTCACATGATAATACTGCTCACCATAATATATACACTAACTAAAGCCAATTCGCCAAAATACATAGACTAAAATAATTTCGGAACAGTGTCCTATAATGAATAATTAGAGCATTTTGAAGTGCTCTTATGATGAAAATCTATTCATGGCCCTCAATTCTAGACAGTTTCTCTGTGCAGCTCATCAGTCACTCAATATATGAAGATTAAGAGGCATTCTGCTCCGAACATGAGTAATTTCAACAGATAACATCATCTTTGAAGAAGCAGACCAGTTGTTCTTAGGGATGGGGAACCCTCTTGAACACATTTCAGGTTAGATCACTGATTAAAGTTGTCTGAAGTGGGCAATTACATTTCTGTGCTAGGACCAATATGTTCTTTGAGCCATAGTTTCTTTTACTCTAAAATGGGTAGTTGTGGGACTTCCCTGGCAGTCCAGTGGTTAAGTCTCTGCACTTCCACTGCAGGGGGCATGGGTTCGATCCGTGGTCAGGGAACTAGGATCCCACATGCAGCACGGCATGGCAAAAAAAATAAAGTAAAATGGGTAATTGTAAGAAAGAAATGAGATAATCTGTGCAGAATTAGAAAAGAAAAATATATATATAATTCTAATTGAAAGGAAGCCTCATTTGTACACATATAATGATAGGAAGTCATTTAACCTCCCCAAACCTCTTTTACCTTGTATGCAAATGGTGATAATAAAAATGATTCTCTTCTTAGCATTGTTATAAATGCTTATTCAGTGAATGGGACATAGAAAACATGCAGTATAACTTATCCATTATCGTTATTATTACTATAAGTATGCTGAGATATGTCCTTTTTACTCCTTAGCACTGCCCTCAGAAAAGGCATGGAATGTACTGTGGGACTGAATACACTTTGTTCTCCTGCTTGACTGGGTAGTATAGACTCTTATTTTATGAAATAACTCCAGGAGTTCAGTGAAATCAGTCACTTGGTTGAGACGTGTCTTTCAGCTGTAAGACTTCAGTCAGCTACTCCTAACCTTGATTCTCTTGGTACCCCAGATTTGGGGGTATATGGCAGTACCTCCCATGAGTTTTCTTTTGTTTATCATCTGTGACTTGATGATTTATCCACATTTACCTTCTAGGTGATTCTGCCAGGTACTCTGCAAGATCTTGATTGCTGATAGCCATGAAAATGAATGAAGAAATATAGCTCACTTGAAAAACGTAGATCATTATCATAACTCTGTTTCAATGTGTTCTGTTTGGTATGGTTGTTTCATACAGGATTTCATATAGTATGATTCTTTTAAACATCAGGTTACCCCTAACAACCTATTGAATGCAGGCTGGAATTATTTCATATACTGTCCTTTTCTCCCAAATAATGTTAATTTTTACAACTTCCCTTTAAAATTGAATAAGTTCATAGTGATGATATTTCCTCAGTTGCAATTTTCAAAATAATTGGTTATATAAATGTTATTCCAAAAAAACCTATAATTCTTAAATTACCATAAATACAGGTTTTAAAATACAGTTTTAAATCATTACCGGCCCCCTTATTGGCTCACATCTGAATTGCCATTTATAAATGTACCAGTTTTTATAGAGCAGCCCTCCACTATTAAACTTCTACTCTCAGGCAATTTCAGGTTCCTTATGTAAGTTCCTTATGTAAGGATTATAGTGATTAAAGGACCCTCAGTCTGACAGAACACTCAAGTTCGTTAGCCTCAAGTTCTCTTCACTTTGCAAATAGAATTAAAATATCTTTAAAATAATGTTTGCCCTAAATTATAAAGTTTTATTATATGCTAAACTTAGAGAAACAACAAACAACACTTCTGCAGATAGACAATTTTGTATTGTTCTACAAGGAAAGTGAACCTTAAAATAAGATATTCTACCTTCAGGTCATCATTCTGCCATCTGCCATTTGTAAATGTTAAAGCCACAAGAATTAATTTGCTGTCTTGCATTTCAGCTTTGTTTATAAACAAAAATATATCAATATTATAATAAATAGTTTGCAAGAAAGTAATGTAATTATGCAACACAATTGTAATCAAATAATAAAAATATTCCTGGCACGTAGCGTTATATAATATTCAATTTCCCTTGCAGCTTAGGATCACATTTTATGTATACACCACTCATTCATCCAGCATGTATTAATGGCATCACTGTCAACTATGGACCAAACATTCTCCTTAATTCATAAAATGATGCTCAATAATTGTTAATATTATAAGCTCAGATAATGTCTTCATACTATCAGGAATCTAAGATGTAATTTTAAATTACTATTGGAAATAATTATAAAAGATGGAAATATATTTTCATAAGAAGAGCTAGAGAAGAAATGCCTAGCAGAGTAGATATAAATTTTTTACACTGAAGACATAGAAATAATATAAAATCAAAGAAGCTCTAAGCTTTGAATAGAATCCCTGCCTAATATGGGGTGGATGTAAACCATTTTAGTTCCTTCAAGTAGCTGAATGAACAAACATAGAAGGGGCTACTTTATTGGCTGGGACACTTGATTCTGATGACCAATGAGATATGGGGTTGCCACTCTACAGTGGATGCATGGAGAACTATGTCTGAAATCTAGTTATATCAGTGTACTTTTATTCCTAAATAATAAATGTTAATGAGAACTATAGTTCTTATTGAAAAATAATTAGGATAGAGATTCATTCACTAATAATGATTGTACTGATTCATTCTCTTCAATGATGAAGTTATTTCTGTGAGAAACAGCTCTACAGAAAAATAATGAAATCAACCTGCTGAGTGTTAGAAGAGGTAAGGGTAAAGTGAAATGAATGATGGAAAAAAGGAAGCTATGATGATCTAATTCAGCCTAATGCCCTGCTAGAGAAGAAGAATTATAGCAGCTATGCTTTTGCCCTTGTTATTTATTTTAAAGTTTTTTCTTAAATTTTATATGAAGAGTATCCATGATACCTCACTTTACAACTTAAAATCCAGCTGAAAGTATGAATGAATTGGCATCATCCCTTCATGACTACGATGGTTCATGGGACTTTGTGCTTTCCCTGTTTGGTGGTAAGGAGGAATGTGAGTTTCTTCTTCCACGTAAAGGATATGAATGGAAACTGAAAGACAAAAAATGATTGGCACTGTCTCTAACTTGCTCTAACTTTTATAACCTGCATCATCTGGGCTTTGTCATTCTCTGAAGGCAGGTAGCGAATGGAAGGGACTGGCAGGATTATCAGAAAGCGGAGGGAGAGAAAGATGGGGTAATGAATCCTATGCCCTGTCTCGGCCATTCCCTTCTTGCTTTACTATGGATCTGATAGTGGCTGTGTTTGTGTTCTAAGCTACCAGCTAATATAGAATGGCTTTTTTCTCATCATTACTCTCCTGGCTGTCTTTATGTTAGATTTAGATGTAGTAATGTTGTCTTCATGATGCTTGCTATCGTCGTCTTTACACTTGATTACACATACTGTGAGTGCCTAACTTTAATCCTTACCTTTGCTTATTCCACTGTAAGCAGTTTTTTCAGTAAATCGTTTTCAGAGAAAACCTTTGAGCGTCCATTCTGTTGCCTGCTGGTTACTTGGCTATTATACGAGTCAGTAAAGTTTCACCTCAACACATGTTGTCTTCCTAGTAATACTTTCTCCTTTAGCCTCTGTCCATTTCCACCTGGACTTAAGTTTGCCTCAGAAGGTAGTTGTAGTCTGTGTTATTGGTAAGACTACATAACGCAAAATTTATTTAAATAACAACCTCAGTTAAGAAAAGATTCACTGGGACTTCCCTGGTGGTGCAGTGGTTAAGAATCTGCCTGCCAATGCAGGGGACATGGGTTCGAGCTCTGGTCTGGGAAAATCCCACATGCCGTGGAGCAACTAAGCCTGTGCACCACAACTACTGAGCCCATGCTTTAGAGCCCGTGAGCCACAACTACTGAGCCCGCGTGCCATAACTACTGAAGCCCACGCGCCTAGAGCCCATGCTTTGCAACAAAGAGAAGCTACCACAATGAGCAGCCCACACACCGCAATGAAGAGTAGCCTCTGCTCGCTGCAACTAGTGAAAGCCCGCAACGAAGACCCAGCGCAGCCAAAAATAAAATTAATTGATTAATTAATTAAAAAATTTTAGAAAAGAAAAGATTCACTGAAAATGATGTGGCTAAATATTCTACCCTTGAAAAATAAAAATGAATCCAGGATTGATGGCACCATAGACAATAGAGTATAGACAGTAGAGTTACTTCAACCTTATGGACCTTTCCCTTTCTCAGAGACATTTTTCTTCTTAAATAACCTTTTTACATATTTGCTGAACAGAATTATTGAGTTGCTACAATCTCCTTAATTCATTGACTGATGATTAGAATTGGAAGGAATCTTAGTGATCACTTAGTCCTTTCTTCATTCAGCTGACCCAGGAACCAAGGCCAAGAATGGAGAAGAGACTTGGCCAACATCCCATAGTTTACAACCAGCAAAGTCAGGTGTGAGTCCTGGACTCCCTATGCAATGAGGGCATCCATGGGAGACGAGATATATGGCTCTTATTTATAGATTGCCCTCATAATAAATGTGTTTTACAAATTTAAGTGTGCATTTTTATATATTGTATACATGTGTATGCATGGCAATATTTATGGATAGATTGGTAGGAATAGAGGTAGGGCTAGAAATATCTATAAAATTTAGAGCTAGATATGAAGATATAGAGGTATGCTTCTAGAATTAGGAGGCCTAGAATTAGGGGGGGTGCCTTAAAGTGTAAGTCTTCTGAAAAGGATGAAGGACTAGCCCTGATCATTTCATTTATGATGATATTTCCCCAGATATCAGGGAAGCAGCATGTAGTCCTGGTTCTGACAAGGCCCATAGGCTCTATCATTCTTTAAATCTCCCAGTTGGTTTCACTAAGAGGGAATAAGGCAACTGTGAAAGGCCTGAAGGGATTGCAGCTCCTTAATTGCCACTCCTGCCCTATGATGTTGATTGAACATTAGAGTCCTCCCAGAGTTCCTGCCCAAGTTAGACTTGGATGTGTTTTACAGAGGACAGGAGCTTTAGCAAACTGCACCCACAGATTCCTTGTAAGCTGCTGGGACAGTAGATATCCTGAAGGATGAGCTCAGAAATAAAACACAGGAAGCGGAGGAAAAGCAGAGGGAAATGACATGGCAGGATTTGGGACTTGTTACAAATTGATTCTGATGAGATAGTTGCTAAAAGCAAAGTGCAAAATATGCAACTTCGTATTTTAAACCTTGCCCTGTTTATGAGAAAAAAAATAAGACCTTGGAATTCAAGCCATGAATTTAGGTACAATTAAATGCAAAGAGTAAAATTAGTACTAAAACACACCTTCCTCTGGCAGCAGCATCTAACCTTTGCTTTAGGATGGGTGCCATAAATGCGATTGGAGCCTAGCACAGGAGCAAGACACAGGGAAGTTGCTCAAAAAATGTATTGAAGGAATAATTACATTAGTGAAAGGTGGGTATCACATATACCACAGACTGGCAACAAAAGACTACCAATTATAGAAGGATCTCTCTGCAAAGATCCAGAAGATTCACCAGGATTTTGGAAGTGCCTCATAGCCAGTATCATTATTCTATAGTGTATGGTTTGAATAAAGAATTCAGTTTCCTCTCCCACTGCTTCCTTCTGACCTTCCACAATCAGATAGTAAATAGTAGACCAGTTTTACTAGAGTTTCTTCTTTTTTTTTTTAAAAGAAATGAAGTGGAATAACTGAAATAGAAGCGGTCATTCAGAGTTGTTGAAAGGTAAGGTTATTTCACTTTCTTTCTAATGTGACATATCCCCTGCCTCTGTATGAATTGACCTGTGACCATCAGTACAGAAGATATTACTCAAGATAGGCATGTAGTAATTCTAAATGTATTGCAGTTAGAGAAAATATTTTCAAAAATATCTTAAGTCAAAAGCAAAAAATAGACTTGTTTAGACTCTAAATACAGTAGATTTACTTGCTTGTGTGTTTTGTTCAGTTACATTCTGTTGAATGAAGGTCATCGCCAGGTGTGACACATTTGCAAACTTATTAAAGAGGGAAAAGGCTGTGGGGAAAAGCTTAAATAAGCGTGTCTTTTCAAAGAAAATGTGATATGACAGAAATATGTAAATATGATATAAAGTAAACTTTAATCCACCATTATTTTTTCATAAAACTACATAATAGCATAATAAATTTTAACTTTCATATTAAATATATACCATTAACTATGTATTGATAAATCTTAAGGATTACTTTACAATAATCTAACTGCCTTTGAAGTCTGTTGAACATTCATATAATAGGCTTCTGTTGTATAGTAAGTATGTCAGGTTTTTGGTCTGATAGTTACAAAATTGCTCCCTGGTGGAGGACCATGACTAATAGTGGTAAGTAGTCATCCGTAATCCCAGAGAGAAATGCAAAACAAAACAGAACAATAAAACAAAAAAACAAAAGCTCACAGATAAGTAAGTAGTTCAGGGTGAGAAGTAATGTAAGCTTTAATTATATCTATACTATATTATTTTTTAACTGGTGGTGGATACATGAGTTTTTAAATTTATTTTTCAGTGTTCTTTTCTAGGCAAAATATTTAAAATTAAAAATATATTCAAATAAGTTTAACATGGATTTATATCTATCCATAGTGGTGTGATCTAATCTTTTGGTTCCTGGACCTAATTCCAACATGGCAGGGGGCCTCCCACACAACATCAAGCTATTGTGGGATATCAGCAGGATGTCTGAGAATTCTACTCAATTCTGACACTGTTTACCTAGACATAACATTGGATTCCAGTGGTTAGGGGTTCAATTCTACAAGGGTATCTTCACCCTGCAAATTCAGACTTCAGTTGGAAGCCCAGGTTATCACCTGTGCTTCTGACTGACTGCTTATAGGTTGGAGGCTCCAAAGAAACCCCTCCTTCAACTTCAGACACCAGTTACACATCCAGGTTGTTACTTGTACTTCTGACCAACTGACTACAGATCAGATGTTCCCCCGACCTCCTCCTTGGGTTCAGTTAATTTTCTAGAGCAGCTCACAGAACTCAGAGAAACAGTTTACTTATTAGGTTACTGGTTTATTATAAAATAATATAATTCAGAAACAGCCAGATGGAAGAGATGCATAGGGCAATGTATGGGCAAAGGACATGGAGCTTCCATGACCTCTTCAGGGTGAAACTTCCAGCACCTCCACTTATTCGTCAACATGGAAACTCTCTGAACCCTGTCCTTTTGGATTTGTATGGAGGCTTCTTTGCATAGGCACGATAGAATAAATCACTGGTCATTGGCAATTAATTCAACTTCCAGCTCCTCTTCCCTCTTCTGAGGCCAAGGGATGAGACAGAAAGTTCCCACCCTCCATCACGAGGCTGGTTCCCCTGGCAATCAGCCCCCATCCTTAGGTGACCTAAGGACATTCCAAAACTCACCTATAGACATGATAAAAGACACCACTTAAGAGAGTCCAAGGTTTTTAGAAACTCTCTGCTAGAAACTGGATGGACCAAATATATATTTGTTATTATAAATCACAGTGTCACACCTCACAATTTCAAAATTCCATGTAAGTATTCTAAGTATTACTTTAATGCAGTATAAATAAGGTTATGATTTGGAGACCATCATTATATATTAAGGACAAAATACAATAATTTCCTTACCTCAAATAAATGAATTCTGGCAGTTATGGTAAAATGTTCCATGGATAGGGCTTCCCTGGTGGCGCAGTGGTTGAGAGTCCGCCTGCCGATGCAGGGGACACGGGTTCGTGCCCTGGTTCGGGAAGATCCCACATGCCGCAGACCGGCTGGGCCCGTGAGCCATGGCCGCTGCGCCTGTGCGTCCGGAGCCTGTGCTACGCAACGGGAGAGGCCACAACAGTGAGAAGCCTGCGTACCACCAAAAAAATAAATAAATAAATAAAGTTCCATGGATAGAGTCACAGGAGTTTTAAAAAGGTGTTGTATCTCAAGGAATGCTAAGTTCAGGAAAATAATCTGCTCAGGGACACTGGTGACAATGCAGACCCAGGTAAGACAGAAATATATGAAGATTTTTTTTCTCACAGAATATAAAAGTAAATCAAAAGCAAGATGCTATTAATAATAAGTAAATAAATTAAAGCAGGAGATTATGATAAGGGAGCTTAACAAAAATTAATGGAACCAGAGAAAGCCTCCAGAAGGAAGTTATACTGATTGACAACTCATGGTATTCCATGCAGAAAAAGTGCCATTGAACACAAGCACATGAGAATATGGAGCAGTCTAAAAAACACATCACTCTCCCCACTAGAACAGACTTTTCCTTATTCTTTTTCAGAGTCATGTCTCCATGAATTGAAGTATGCTAAACTTATTTGACCAGTCTCTTTGACCTGAGTCCACTGAACTGCATCCATTGTTTGATGTTCATCCACTGACTCATTATCTAATTTGCCAAGTAAAATGCCTCACATTATAGAAACTATAAAGAATAGAGAAAGAATGGAGGGAGAGAAGTAAACAACAAATATATGATAGAGGTAAACATAAAAGGGGGTAGAAAGAAAAAAATATATGTATGGCAGACATATTCCTTGAAGGTTATCCAAACAGGTAGTTTTATTTCAATGCTTATTCTTCACAAAGATAACTTGATCTCCGTAGTTGTGTGCTCCTTGTCCTAGTAAAGACATTAATCCACATCCTTATACGAAGCTGATTTGAAGATAAGATAGACATAGAATAGTTTTATCTCCTGCTCGCTCATTTATTTTCAAAGAAGTTTTGACAACCATTTCCTTTCACAGGGTATGTGTCTCCTGAAGACTCTGAGAATGTTACTTCTTACTCAACAACATATTCATACTTGAAACACTAAATGAAATATTTTCCTTACATCTAACCAGAAAACTCCTTGTTCAAATCAATACTCATATCTCTACCAAATTCATAACAGAGCATAATTTCTTAGCAGGTCCTGGGCATATGCAGTATACAATTGGAAAAGGTAATAGGATAATCAAATTATATATTTTTTAAAACTTTATTTTCTTCAATATTTTCACCTGTGTTTTAAAATCGCTTTATCGAGCTGTGATTTACAAGTAAAAAGCTATGCATACTTAATGCATACAACTTGATAAGTTTGGCGATAACTATATACTCATCACCACCATCAAAGCCAAAGACATCTCCATCACCTCTCAAAGTTTCCTCCTGCCCCCACTGTTGTTATTCTTATTATTATGTGTATAGAAATAACTCTAAACAAGATCTATCATCATAAAAACTTTTAAATATGCAGTACAGTATTATTAACTGTAGGCACCGTGCTGTGAAGTGGATCTTCAGAATTAATTTATCTTGCATAACTGAAACTTTGTATCATTTGACCATCACCTCCCATTCCCTTTTCCCCACAGTTCTTGTCTATCACTATCTCTTCTCTGCTTTCAGTTTGAGTATTTTAGAGTCTACGTGTAGTTAGATCATAATGTATTTTTGTCTTTGGCTTATTTCACTTAGCATAATGTTACAAATGGCAGGATTTCCTTCTTTTTAAAAGTTGAATACTATTCCATTGTATGTCTATACAACATTTTCTTTATCTGTTCACCTGTTAATAAACGTTCAGGTTGTTTCCATATCTTGGCTTTTGTGAATAATGTTGCAGTGAACAGTAGAGTGCAGGTATCTTTTTGAGATACTGATTTCAATTCCTGTGGAAAAATTACCAGAAGTGGGATTGTTGGATCATATGATAGATTTATTTTTAATTTTTTCATGAAACTCTACACTGTTTTCCACAGTGACTATACCAAATTACATTCCCACCAACAGTGTACCAGGGTTCCCTTTTTGCTATATGCTCACCCACTCTTGTTTGTCTTCTGTTTTTTTGAATGATAGCCTTCCTAACAGATGTGAGGTGATATCTCAGTGTTGGTTTGATCTGCATTTCCCTGATGAATACAAACGTTGGACACCTTTTCTTTTACGTATTGGTCATTTGTATGTTTTTTTTTTTTTTTTTTTTTGAGAAACATCTACCTGGATACTTTGCCCAATTTTTAATTGTATATGACTGTGTTTGAGGTGTAGGAGTTCTTTATATATATTTGATATTAACCCCCTATCAAACATATGATTTGCAAATATTTTCTTCCATTCTCTGAGTTGTCTTTTCACTTTATTGTTTCTTTTGCTGTGTGGAAGATTTTTAGTTTGATATAATCCCACTTGTTTATTTTTTGCTTGTGGCTTTCGTGTCAGATCCAAAAAAATGTTGTAAGACAAATATCAAGGACTTTTCCCCCTGGTGTTTCAGTCATAGGTTTTTAAGTCTTTAATCCATTTTGAGTTGATTTTTGTGTATGGTGTTAGGTATAGGTCCAATTTCATTCTTTTGCATGTGAATATCTAGTTTTCCCAACACCATTTATTGAAGAAATTATCCTTTCCCCATTTTGTATTCTTGGCATTCTTCTCAAAGATTAATTGACTATACATGTGTGGGATTATTTCTGAGCTATTTTTTAAAAAAATATTTTTTATTGTGGTAAAATATATATAACATAAAACTTTCTATCTTAACTGTTTTAAAATATACAGTTTAGTGGTATTAAGTACATTATATAGTTGCTCAACCATCATCACCATCCATTTCCAGAATGCTTCATCTAGTAAAACTGAAACTCCTCACCCATTGGTCTATGTTACTGTTTTTATAGCAATACAATACTGTTTTGATTACTATAACTTTGTAATATAGTTTAAAATCAGAACGTGTGATGGCTTTGAGCATTCTCAAGATTGCTTGGCTATTTGGGGTCTTTTGTGGTCCCATACAAATTTTAGAGCTGCTTTTTCTATTTCTGTGAAAATGCCATTGGAGTTTTGATAAAGATTGCATTGAATCTGTGTATTGTTTTGTGTAGTATGGATATTTAACAATATTAATTCTTCTAATCCATGAATTTAGAATAACTGCATTTATTTGTGTCTTCTTCAATCTTTTTTATCGGTGTTTTATAATTTTCAGTGTACTGATCTTTCATCTCCTTGGTTAAATTTATTCCTAAGTATTCTTGTTGATGATATGATAAACAAGGTTGTTTTCTTAATTTCTCTTTCTGATAGTTCATTGTTAGTGTATAGAAATGCAACTGATTTTTGTATATTAATATTGTATCCTGCAACTTTACTGAGTTAATTTATTAACTCAGTAAGTAAATTTATAAATATATAAATTTATAAATTATAAATTTATTTATAAATATATAAAATCCTAAAGACTGAGTGGAGTCTTTAGAGTTTTATATATATAATATGCAGTCTGAAAATAGAGACAATTTTACTTCTTCCTTTCTAATTTGGATGCCTTTTATTCCTTTTTCTTGCCTAATTGTTCTGCTAGGGCCTTTAGTTTTATATTGAATAGAAGTGGTTAGAGTGGGAACCCTTGTATTATTCGTGATCTTAGAGGAAAAGCTTTCAGCTTTTTCCATTGAGTATGATGTTAGCTGTTGGCATGTTATACACACACACACACACACACACACACACCCCTACAGCCTTTATTATATTGAGGTACACTCTTTCTATACTTAATTTGTTGAGAGTTTTTATTTTTATCATGAAGGGATGTTGAATTTTGTCAGATCCTTTTTCTATGTCTATTGGGATGATCATATGATTTTTATCTTTCATTTGTGGGTGTAGGGTACCACATTTATTGATTTACATATGTTGCACCATCCTTGCATTCCAGGGGTATATTCCACCTGATTATGATTATTTTAATGTTTTGCTGAATGTAGTTTGCTGCTTCAATTTCTTTACTCATTATTGATCTGCTCAGATTTTCAATTACTTCTTGATTCAGTCCTGATAGGTGGTAGGTTTCTAGGAATTTCTCCATTTTTTCTAACTGTACATTTTTTGGCAAATATTTATTCATGGCAATCTCTTACAACTCTTTGTATTTCTGTGATATCAGTTGTAATGCCCTTTGTTTTATTTAAACTTTTTGTTATTTAGGTCTTTTCTCTCTTTTCTTCATCTTGTTAAGGGTCTGTCAATTTTGTTTATCTTTTCAAAAAACAAAAATGGAATCACAACATAATTTATAGGATGCAACCAAAGCAGTTCTAAGAGGGAGTTTTACAGTGATAAATACCTATATTTTAAAAAAAGAAAATTTTTAATTAACAGCCTAACTTATACCTGAAGGAACTAGAAAAAGAAGAACAACTAAGCCCAATGTTAGTAGATGGAAGGAAGTAATAAGGATTAGAGCAGAAATAAATGAAATATCAATGAGAAAAACAATAGACAAGATGAAGGTTACGGTGGACTATATATTTTAACCAAGTCTCATCTTTGTTGCTCTTCCCCTATCCCTCCCCCACCCTACTAATTGGGTGAATTACTAGTGAGTCAATCCTTTCCACACCCAAACTCTAATCAAATCACATCATGTGGGCTTCCCTGGTGGCACAGTGGTTGAGAGTCCGCCTGCCGATGCAGGGGACATGGGTTCGTGTCCTGGTCCGGGAGGATCCCACATGCCGCGGAGCGGCTGGGCCCATGAGCCATGGCCGCTCGGCCTGTGCGTCTGGAGCCTGTGCTCCGCAACGGGAGAGGCCACAGCAGTGAGAGGCCCACGTGCCGCAAAAAAAAAAAAAAAAAGCACATCATGTCTCCTGGATGCCCAGTGATTTGGAGCATATTGAATCATTACCTATAAAATGAAAAATGAACTTATCACTTTTCATCCTTTGCTAGTAACAAGAGACATGGTATACAGATGGCCAAGAGGCACATGAAAAGATGCTCAACATCATTAATTATTAGAGAAATGCAAATCAAAACTGCTATGAGTTACCACCTCACACCAATCAGAATGGCCTTCATTAAAAAGTCTACAAATAACAAATGCTGGCGAGGGTGTGGAGAAAAGGAAACCTTCCTACACTGTTGGTGAGAATGTAAGTTGGTGCAGCCACTGTGGAAAACAGTGTGGAGGTTCCTCAAAAACTAAAAATAGAGTTGCCATATGATTCAGCAGTCCCACTCCTGGGCATATATCTGGACAAAACTGTAATTCAAAAAGATACATGCAACTCTGTGTTCATAGCAGCACTATTCACAATAGCCAAGATGTGGAAACAACCTAAATGCCCCTCAACAGATGAATGGATAAAGAAGATGTGGCATGTATATACAATGGAATACTACTCAGCCATAAAAAATGAAATAATGCCATTTGCAGCAACATGGGTGGACTTAGAGATTATGATACTCAGTGAAATAAGTCAGAAACAGACACATACCTTATAATATCACTTATATGAAGAATCTAAAGTATGACACAACTGAACCTATCTATGAGACAGAAATAGACTCACAGACATAGAGAACAGACTTATGGTTGCCAAGGGTGGGAGAGAGATGGCTTGGGAGTTTGAAGTTAGCAGATGCAAACCATTATATAATGAATGGGTAAACAACAAGATCCTACCGTATAGCCCAGGGAGATATATTCAGTATCCTGTGATAAGAATAAAAACAAAAAGAATTTTTTAATATATATATGTGTGTGTGTGTGTGTGTGTGTGTGTGTAAAACTGAATCACTTTGCAGCAGAAATTAACACAACATTGTAAATCAACTACACTTCAATAAAAATTAAAAACAAAAAACAACAAAAGACAAGAGACATAGTATTTTGGAGGCCTATTTGGATTTTGGAGACAGTGACCAACATATGAGTGAGTTGCTCCAAGTAATTCACCTAATAATCCTAAGCTTGTCAGATCTGAGTGAAACTCAGTACTAAAAATGATTCTTCCACAGGATTTCTTTTATCAAAACTTTGCTGTATTTGGCAAAAAACTATTCTCTTGGTGGATGGGACATTATCAGTAAAGACTAGCTAAATTATCTTCCCAGTTTGCCTCTTATCTGATAGTGTATGATAGTTCTTTGGTTTCTTCCCCTAGTCTCTTTGTTTTTATATTTGATTTAGCCCATTTCTCCAATCCCTGGTGTCCCTAAACCATACATCAAAATCTTTTTTTTTTTTAAAGTCTCAGGAAGAGCTTTTGTCTCCCATTCTTTTTTTAAATTTAATTTTATTTATTTTTTTATACAGCAGGTTCTTATTAGTTATCCATTTTATACTTATTAGTGTATATATGTCAATGCAATCTCCCAATTCATCACACCACCACCACCCCATGCCACTTTACCCCCTTGTTGTCCATACATTTGTTCTCTACATCTGTGTCTCAATTTCTGCCCTGCAAACTGGTTCATCTGTACCACTTTTCTAGGTTCCATATTTATGCATTAATATGCGATATTTGTTTTTCTCTTTCTGACTTACTTCACTCTGTATGACAGTCTCTAGATCCATCCACGTCTCTACAAATGACCCAATTTCATTCCTTTTTATGGCTGAGTAATATTCCATTGTATATATGTATCACATCTTCTTTATCCATTCGTCAGTTGATGGGTATTTAGGTTGCTTCCATGTCCTGGCTATTGTAAATAGTGCTGCAATGAACATTGGGGTGCATGTGTCTTTTTGAATTATGGTTTTCTCCAGGTATATGCCCAGTAGTGGGATTGCTGGGTTGTATTGTAGTTCTATTTTTAGCTTTTTAAGGAACCTCCATATTGTTCTCCATAGTGGCTGTAGCACTTTACATTCCCACCACCAGTGCAAGAGCATTCCCTTCTCTCCACACCCTCTCCAGCATTTGTTGTTTGTAGATTTTCTGATGGTGTCCATTCTAACTTGTGTGAGGTGATATCTCATTGTAGTTTTGATTTGCCTTTCTCTAATAATTAGTGATGTTGTGCAGCTTTTCATGTGCTTCTTGGCCATATGTATGTCTTCTTTGGAGAAATGTCTATTTAGGTCTTCTGCCCATTTTTGGATTGGGTTGTTTGTTTTTTTAATACTGAACTGTATGAGCTATTTATATATTTTGGAGATTAATCCTTTGTTGATTCGTTTGCAAATATTTTCTCCCATTCTGAGGGTTGTCTTTTCGTCTTGTTTGTAGTTTCCTTTGCTGTGCAAAAGATTTTAAGTTTCATTAGGTCACATTTGTTTATTTTTGGTTTTATTTCCATTACTATAGGAGGTGGGTCAAAAAAGATCTTGCTGTGATTTATGTCAAAGAGTGTTCTTCCTTTGCTTTCCTCTAAGAGTTTTATAGTGTCCAGTCTTACATTTAGGTCTCTAATCCATTTTGAGTTTATTTTTGGGTATGGTGTTAGGGAGTGTTCTAATTTCATTCTTTTACATGTAGCTGTCCAGTTTTCCCAGCAGCACTTATTGAAGAGACTGTCTTTTCTCCACTGTACATCCTTGCCTCCTTTGTCATAGATTAGTTGACCATAGGTTCATGGGTTTGTCTCTGGGCTTTCTATCTTGTTACAATGATCTATATTTCTGTTTTTGTTCCAGTACCATATTGTCTTGATTACTGTAGCTTTGTATTATAGTCTGAAGTCAGGGAGTCTGATTCCTCCAGTTCCGTTTTTTTTTCCCTCAAGACTATTTGGCTATTCGGTGTCTTTTGTGTCTCCTTACAAATTTTAAGATCTTTTGTTCTAGTTCTGTACAAAATGCCATTGGTAATTCGATAGGGATTGCATTGAATCTGTAGATTGCTTTGGGTAGTCTAGTCATTTTCACAATATTGATTCTTCTAATCCAAGAACATGGTATATCTCTCCATCTGTTTGTATCATCTTTAATTTCTTTCATCAGTATCTTATAGTTTTCCGCATACAGTCTTTTGTCTCCCTGGGTAGGTTTATTCCTATGTATTTTATTCTTTTCATTGCAATGGTGAAAGGATTGTATCCTTAATTTCTCTTTCAGAGTTTTCATCATTACTGTATAGGAATGCAAGAGATTTCTGTGCATTACTTTTATATCCTGCAACTTAGCAAATTCATTGATTATCTCTGTAGTTTTCTGGTGGCATCTTTAGGATTTTCTATGTATAGTATCATGTCATCTGCAGACAGTGACAGTTTTACTTCTTTTCCAATTTGTATTCCTTTTATTTTTTTTTTTTCTTCTCTGATTGCCATGGGTAAGACTTCCAAAACTATGTTGAATAATAGTGGTGAGAGTTTTTGCTGATTATTCATTTTAAATACAGCAGTGTGTACATGTGGCTTGTTCTTAAGGGATGCAGAATAGAGCTTCTTCACTGAATTTCAGCCTGGCTATACTGCTTAATCTTCCTTGTAGACACAGAAGAGCCTCTAGCAAACACTATATTATATTCAAGAAACTGTCCAATTTCAGGTGCTTTAATGATCTACCCAATGGCTTGCTCATCACAAATTGTTGCTATATGATCCCTTTCACAACCATTGTCACTGGCCTAATTGTTAACTCACAGTGCACTCTGAATTAGATAAAGACAAATGCTTTGTTCCTGAAGTTTATTTCCTCCTGTCAGAAAAATTATCTAAAACTTGGAAATAGGCAAACAGATTACTGAGTGCTTTTTTAGTGCAATTCTGGGCTTGCAACTTTGATAGAGTTTATATTGATTAGGCTGCTTTATAACTGTGTAAGAATAGATATTAACCTGCAGATTTTTTATCAGGTAGAGAGGCAAATAATTTCTTTCTGGAAGAATAGATAACCTCAGGGTTATGGTTTATGGCCCTGCTAGACATTAATTAGATTTCTATATAAACCAGCATCCTAACCTGGTATTACTTTGTCAAATTTTCTATACACACTTAGCTTCCCAAGCATTCTTTGAACTGGTCATAACATTTTACAGCTTTTATTCATAATTAATGAATTGAATAGAATCTTTGAATGTGCATTCTACGTGTATATGGAGAAATGATTTTTTTCCTTTTTGAAAATTATACTTTAACATCCTTTTTCATGATCTCCTTTTTCATGATCAAGGCTCTAGTTCCTTTTTATCCCCACCCCAACAGACATCCTGAGGTTTCTGCAGTACTTTATATACAGTGTCAAGGTCAATATCTTTTATTTTTAAGGGAAAAATTACAGTTCATTATGATTTACAAGCACATAGCAAAATACCATGAAACCAGTAGCTTCCAGAAGGGGCCGTTGCTATGGAGATCTCATTACAGATATCCTGCATGGAGATTGATTAGATGATTATTAGAATGATTATTATTTTCAGTGGCCAGTTACCACCTTTAATATTATTATACATTCGGACAGGAAGAGGAATAAAGCCATAAAGTTGCCAATCTGAAGACTTGGTGACTGTCTGGCATGCTGTTTGCTCTGCAGGAGGTGGATCAGAAGGGAGGGAGAAAGCAAATTTGCTTCAACATTAACTGAAAAAACTGGCAGTCCTGGATAATAAATACCTCTACTGTAAAGAATTTTTAGTCCACTGCAGTTTCCTTAGAGCAGGACAAATTTGGATAACAAGGTAGACGTCATATAGAGGGAAAATACCTAAAAGAATATTATGTAGACAGCATGGCATATATAAGGCAGTGAGTCTTAAAATTGTGCATGAGTTCATTATGAGCACGTAATGAAAAAGCAGTTTCCTAGCATCTACCTGGAGAAAAAGTAAGTCTCTTAAAGTAAGTCTAGGGTGTGATCCAGAAATCTATATTTATATTACTAGCCTCTGATTATTTAAATGCTGGTGTCATACCTAACACTTCAATACTAGGGTGGGTTAAGACAACACTGGTTTTCTCACTTTAATCTCGGTTTTACTTCCATGTGTCCTGGAGTAAGTCACCTATATTCTTTGTGTGGGTAACATAAATAATATGGTTAGTCTATAATGTATCTATATCTATCTTTTATCCATCTATCTACCAACCAACCAAGTAACCAACCAACCAATCTCCTGACCTATCCCTATTTCAAGTCCTTGCACCATTCTTATTAGGATAATTTATGCCTCTTCTTTAATTTCCTATGTATTCAGACTCTTTAATCTTGTCTGATTTCCTTAATATTCTGTCTGGGATATTCTAGTGATTTTGAGGGGAAGATTAAAGTGACAACACTCACATCACATGTCCATAAAATGTTACATACTTATCACAAGCACCCACTGCTTTTCTGAGCACTTCTTCAGTATTCAAAAAAATAAATAAATAAACAACAACAAACAAAATCTACCCTGTTGCCATTGGCATGCAAATTTGAGTGCTTTAAATGTGTCAGTTCATTATTATAGTGGATGCATCTAACCATTTTTTTAGATCTGAAGAACAGTTGTTGGTGCACACACATGCACATGCATGCACACACACAGAGTAAAATCTACTAGGAATACCAGTCATATCAAAATAGACCATTAATTACACCAGGAAAAATATATTTCCAGTTGTCCTCAGAAAAATATTATATGATGTTAAGTGATGGAAGAAAGTTGTACCCCTAAGAAAACTGTTCAGTGTATCATTCTGTGTATTTCCACTAACAAAATATTAAACTAAATCTAAAACTAGACTAGATTATATATACACCACAGCTGTACCTGTTATGCCATCAGTCACCTTAAATGTAATCCTTTTAGAACCATACTTAGAAGCTTATAAAGCATTTTTACCTTTGTTATCTCATTTGGTCCTCTTAGCAATCCTATGAGGTAAGGAGGGTAGGTGTGGATCTTCTTAGTTTATAGGCAAGGGTAATTAATTTCAGGGAGGATGCATGACTTGCCTCAGTACACAAGGCTAATTAGCCTGCAAGGGGCAGAACCAGAGTTTGGACTGAAAGTATATTAAATTAATTTCAGAGTGATTCTCACTACAGTGCCATGACAAAGAAGTCATGGGACCAGTAAGAAAGTGAGCTTTCTGTTTATTTTTCCATCATTATTTAGTGAGCCACTACTTTGTGCCAACTGGGAATACAGCCATAAACAAAAGAGATAAAGTCTCTGCTCTCAAGGAGAGTGTATTTTGGACAGCTAGCAAATCAACAAATCAATATAAAGTGTAATGTTAAGTAATAAATATTATGAAGATAAAGATACATGGAGATAACAAGTGATAGGATTGACAAGGTAGAGCAGAGATGCTATTTTACATGGGATAGTCATTGTACACATCTCAGATAAGGTGATATTTGAACAGAGCCTGAAAAGGGGTGAGCTATTTGATATTGGAGGAATAGCAGCCATGGAAGAAAAAAAGAGCACAAAGACCCGGAGGCAAGATGTATTTGGGAGTTCCAGGCACAGCAAAGAGACCAGTGTGACTGGAGTCGAGTGAGCCATAGGTAGAGTAGCAAAAGATGAAGATACTTTAGCAATTAAATGGGAGACTATTGAAGAGTCTTAGGGGGGAGGGATGCTATGATTTGACTTATGTTTAAAATAGTTATGACTTTTTGTGCTATAAAGAGAGGAAAAGGGGTAAAATGGAATGATAGTTTAAGAGGCAAGTATAGTCATTCAAGAAACTTAAAAATGTTTAATTTTAAGATTTTGATGAATTTTGTGAGCTCCAAATCTTTCATGAGTTGTTCAATTCTACAGAGGCCCTGTCTCATTTATCTCTTTCAAAGAAATTTTAGTGTGTATCAGGGAGGGTTCTATTCACAAGCAAACCTTTAAAAAGAGGTACTGGAGGGAGAAGAATTAAAGATGTCTATTAGTTTTTAAAGCTTTGAAGTTAGGATAAAGAAATATTGAAAAGAAAAGTAAATGCTCAGTTTCCAAAATGAGAATAAAAATCTTATTTGAAAAAGATATGGAAGGTACTAGAATCATTTCCACCATAAAATTTAAAATACGGTTCTTTTGTTTTATCAGTGTTTTAAAACTCTCCTGGATTTTTATTTCTATTAAGTATAAAATAAAATTTGTAACTTTAAAATTTTACTCCTTTGTCCAAACAATTAAAAACAAAAAAACTGGGCTTCCCTGGTGGCGCAGTGGTTGAGAGTCCGCCTGTCGATGCAGGGGACGCGGGTTCGTGCCCCAGTCCGGGAAGATCCCACATCCCGCGGAGCGGCTGGGCCAGTGAGCCATGGCCACTGAGCCTGCGCTCCGCAGCGGGAGAGGCCACAGCAGTGAGAGGCCCGCATACCGAAAAAAAAAAAAAAAAAAAAAAAAACTGCATTTCTCTTCAAAGTTGTATGTTAATGAACAGAGAGTAAAATTAAACAAAAGTAATACTGTAATTGCTAACTTTGAAATTTCATATTAAAACAAGAAGCATACACAACACTAATACTAATAACTGCTATCTTTTTACCAATATTTCAGAAATGAAAAGAAAATGACAATTCTTTTTTTTTTTTTTCCTTTTTTGGCCATGCCATGCAGCATGTGGGATCTTAGTTCCCCGACCAGGGATCAAACCCACGTGCCCTACGTTGGAAGCATGGAGTGTTAACCACTGGACCACCAGGGAAGTCCAACAATTCTTAAAACATAGGGAGAGAAAGAATTTCTTAGAAGAATCACTTTATTATCATGTTTCTCTTTTTTTTTGTTGTTTTTTCTACATGTAGGATGTAGAAAATTTCAACACAAGCTACGTTTACACATAGTTCAGTGTTTGAGAAACAGATTTCTCCTCTACCAGTCTCCCAAACTCACAAGTGAAAAAAAATGACACTTATTCTCAATGTTGACATCACAGTGAAATGAGATAATGCATGCAACCCAATTCAAGAAGCAAGTGAAAATTGCTCGGAAATGTGAATTAATGACTGTCCCCTTCAGTGAGGTAAGGCAGTGTAATGGAAGGAGCTCTGTTAGGCTCTCTCAGGTTACAATTCCTTTCATACTTATTAGTTTATGAACTTGAGAAAGTTACATCATCCCACTGATGTTCTGGTTTCTCAACTGAAAAGCAAGCAAAATAATAATCATTTAAAGGGTTATTAGGTTAAACAAAAAAGTATATATTGTTTCCTTATATGAAGAGTTTTGCACATAGAAGATTGAGCAAAATTAAGCTCAGTTGAGCTCAATTAATTTTAGTATTTTTCCTCCTATTCCTTCCCCAGCATTCCATCAAAATCTCTCTCTTATAATAATAAATGTATGAGAGTGGAAATGACACCATGCAATTATTATACTTTTTACAGCCCCAAATATCAACATATTAACTACTGTCTACAAGGGTCTTGGAATTATCAAAGGGTTTGCTATTGTTTTTCTTTCAAGCACATGTTTTGTTTTGTTTTGTTTTTCTCATTGTTTTTCTTTTTATGTTTCAACAGGGCAAGAAAAAATTTTCCTCATTTAGTAGCTTGTCTTCTTGAGAGATGTTGTCTCAGTGGATGCTTTTTTTCTTCCCATTTTGCCTCTGTTTTTTAGAGGGGCCTGCCAAAGAATCCTTAAGTTGGTTCTTTTGTTTTTAATTTATTTTTAACTATTTTTTTCTACCTCAAAAAATAAAGACTGATAATTTTAAAATTTATTTGTTTCTGGTAATAAGGCAGATGGAGTGGTTTATCAATTTTTCATTGCCACTTCTTGTTTTAATTTGATTTTATACTATTGGCCTATTGTTCTTTTCTTTTTTTAAATTAATTTTATTTATTTTTGGCTGTGTTGGGTCTTCGTTGCTGTGTGTGGGCTTTCTCTAGTGGTGGCGAGCGGGGGCTACTCTTTGTTGTGGTGCGCGGGCTTCTCATTGCGGGGGCTTCTCTTGTTGCAGAGCACGGGCTCTAGGCGCACAAGCTCAGTAGTTGTGGCTTGAGGGCTCTAGAGCGCAGGCTTGGTAGTTGTGGTGCACAGACTTAATTGCTCTGCAGTACGTGGGATCTTCCCAGACCAGGGATAGAACCCGTGTCCCCTGTATTGGCAGGTGGATTCTTAACCACTGCGCCACCAGGGAAGTCCCTCTGCCTATTGTTCTAATCCTGTTTTTGTATTTATTATTATTCTACATTGCAAAAAAAAGACCAATTTAATCTCATGACTTTTCTCAAATACATTTAAATAACTCAGAATAATTAATTAAATATATAAGCAAGCAACTAGAAGTTCTAGTAGGCAGGAAATATATATATGCTGGGGAAAAACAAACAGCAACAAAAAACTCAGCACCAGCTCCTCAGTTCATTTAACTGAGAATGGGAACGGTTAGAGACTAGAAAGAAGAATAATATTTAGAATATTCTAAAGGGGAATAATTAGAATGAAGAACCATGTGGCTTAGAAACATGATAGCATTCTGAGCAAATTTTTCAATGATACTACTGCTCGTACCAAATGGAATTTTCACCCTCATTTATTAAAACACTGTTTTAATACCTTATTCCTGTTAAGAAAAAGTCAGAAATTGGCAAAAAATGAGAAGAATAAGAAGAAAAAATCACTGGAGGGAATACTAGATGCTTGACAAAACAGTCAATTCAGTTGTGGAGCCTACAGTGTAAGTGTTAGACTCATAGACAGTATAAAACATGGATTGTAGTACAGATGAACCAAGAGCTGTCCAAGTAACCCCAGACAAATCATACTTCTTTTTTGAAACTTAATTTTCTTATCTGTAAAGTGAAAGAGTAAATACTAATTGTGTTACAATCTATAGTGCTATCTTAAAAATTATAAAATTATATTCAGCAAATATTATTGAATATATGCTAAAGGCAAACATTTTACTAGATGATAAAGTTAATACAAAATTTCCATGACAAATTGCTAATAATCTACTGCAAGAAGTCTTATAAAAGTAACTAAGAAAACCTTATACAAGTATGCCCAGAGGCTGTGATACTGATATAAACCAAGTGCTCTGAAGACACCATGAGGTTGGTGGTGGGGTTTAGAATGTGACCATTCACAGTGTAATCAGTTAGACTGAGCTTTGTATTTGTACGTAACTGACTTGTCCATCTCTCTATCATATATTTTTGCATACCTTATATATTTTACATTTTATTTCCTCTAACAAAAAATCCCTCATTTCTGATAAGAAAATAAAATTAGAATAACATTATGACACACTCTAAATTCAGGTGTTACATGACAGATATCCAAAGAGCAAGCAGCCAACTGATCCAAAAGACCTTAGAAGCTATACATCAGCCCTGCAATAGCTGGAGGCAAGACCGTTTCTTAAAAAATTCCACAGTAGTCAGAATGCTGTGTGTAGAATCAAACCATTCAGACGGTCTGATGAGTTGTTGCCCAAAGTAATGATAGTATGTGGTCTTTGGCCAAAACAGGAAGGTGTGAAAGTCATATGGGATTTCTTCTTTTTTTTTTTAAACGAAGTGTCTGCTAACAACTTATTTGAACTGGCAAATGTCACACAATAAACATAGCATAATGGCATAATAGTAAACAAGAATTTTGCAAATCTCTGCCAAAATTCAGTTTTAACTTGAAAAGGCTGACAGAAGTTTCTCTTCTCTGCTCTAGGACTTACTGCTTTCGACAGATTCTCTCTTCTCATTGTCCCTAAACAACATCATCCTGCTGAATAAACTCCCCTTGGTCAGGGGAAGCAAGTATAACAACAGAAAACTAAACAGGGCTCCCAAGGCTAAGCAAGCCATTGTTGCATTTCATTTCCTCAGTGCATTAAGAAAAATTAAATGTATTTTACCTCTAGGAGATGGAAGCATTACAAGACCCATTTAAATTGAGCATTAAGTCTTATTCCCTAAATTAAAATAAAATGCACACTTTACTTGTAGATATGCTGTGAAACAATGTGAGATACATTTATGAGCGGTAGGACATGGGATGGGGGATGGGATATTCTTTTCTCCCTTCATTTGACTTCAGTGTTATCATTTAAGCAAAACTACTGAGAATAACAACTCATTTTAAAATAATTTAAACATACCTCAAACTGAAAATGTAATATTTCCCTGAGCTCTTTATGATGCATTTCAAATTTTCTGAGTCTGTTAAAGAGAATCAAAGGACCAGGGCTAATTCCTATATTCCTTGAAAAGAATACAGGCAGTGTATGGAACCTGCAAAGATATCTGAGAATGAATATGATTCCTGACACCAACCCTGACCAACCTGTCCATGGTTCACAAATCTTTAATACTAAAATTCCTGACCAAGACTTTTGTAAGAAAGAACTAATTGTGATATAGATATCATATATATATACACATATAGATATATACATATCTGTGATTATAATAAACATGAAAGGCATGAATGTCAATGTTTCTTAAAGCATGAGCATAAAACATTAATCAAAGAATAACCTAAGTCTATTTCATAAAATGTTCTAGATTCCTAAGCCCAACCCTTGACCTACCACATTCTAATAAGAAAAAAATGGAAGCCTGTGTATACACTTTTTAAAAACATGTATGTCAGGGGATTTTTAAGTACCATAAAGTTTAATATCTGTTGTTTTTACATTTTATAGACATGGAGAAATTCAGAATATTGAAGCCACTTCCTCAAGGTAATACAATTAAGAATCAGCAAAAGCAGGATTAAAATATATTTCCTCTTGAGTTCAAGGCCAAGTGTTCTCCCCTGTATGGTTCAGTGTCAGATGTGACCAACAGTGGTTAGATGACTTGCTTTGATCTTTATTCAGAGAACTCAGGTGTGCTCATCTCCCATGAGCAAGGACCTAGTATAGTCACCAGACCATAGATAGCTCACAGAGCCATTTTGTTTGATGGGTTTTTCTTTTCCTTAGTCAAAGATATTTGCCTCATATTGAACCTCGATAAATGTATGTGGTTTTTGGTTTTGTTTTGTTTTCCAAAATTAGAGTAAACAGGATAGCTGAGTGATCTTGAGGAAAGACAATTGTGAACGTTATAATTTGAAACAGGGACTAGATTTGTACTGTGCTTCTGTTCAGAATCAGAAACAGCGATTTTTCCACTGAGAGATCAGATGTGCCCCTGTCAGCTTTCATTGAGATCTCTGATGGCCGTAGAATCTTGGAGTTGAGATGGTCTCTTTAACAGTACCTAGTTCTCTCCCCTTTCAACAATGTCTCAGTGCTTGAAAACATCCCTTAGCACCAAATATATATATATATAATGTATGATTACATTCTCTTATTACTGTACAGACTCTCCATGTACCCTCCAAAGAGTAACAGGAAATATGAGAAAATAAAATAGGTAAAATGTTAAGATATTTAAAAATTCTCATTGTAAAAATGTAGAAACTAGCGTTTAGCAAGTACCTAACATGTGACAGAGCCTGGGCACATTCATTTAACTTCTCACTGTTCAATGGACTATTGGATATATCCCTGGACACACTTAAAAGATAAAGAAACTGAGGCTTGGTTATCCAGCAAAAAAAAAAAAAAAACAGCATTTGAACCCAGATTTTTTTCTGCTTTTCAAACCCCTATTCTTCCACTATATGATTTCCATTGAGTATTTTTATAACTTCACTACTATGAGTTAACACAGAGCAAGTGGAATTATAAGAAAACCTCTTTTATTCATACACTCTGAGTCTCCCTGCCTGGAATCTCTGTGGTCCCTGTTACTTTGTCATGAGGAGAGCTGCAGATCCCTTGCCTTGTAGGGAAAAGCATGCTGGGTTTTGTGATCACTGCAGGAAGTGGTAAAAAGATTGCAGAGACAGACTCCCGGTGTTTAATTCCCAGCACTGTCATTTCTAATAAGAGGCTTTAGGCACGTTACTTAATCTCTCAAGTGTCTGTTTCCCCATACTATATCCTGGGGTTGTTGTGAGGTCCAAAGGAGACTGTTTGTGTAAAATAAAATGCTGAATAGAATAATGCCACAGCATGTGGTGTTATATTGTTTGTAGTACAGTTGTTATTACACTAAGCATCAGACATGTGACCTTGGGCACATTGCTTAACCCCTATTAGCTTGAGTTTTCTTGAATCTTAGAAAAATAAAATAACATTTCTTTCATGCTTGTAAAGGGGAATTAAATTGGATGACTTATGTAATAAGATGTCTAGCAAAATACCAGGAAAAGAGCAGACACTTTATAAATGCTACTTTTCCCCTGTGTTCCAGATGGCTGTGGAGCCATCCTCTTCCTACCCTATTATGTTTTTGTATTAATGTGAGGGCTGATCTGAATATGTTGTTCTTTTGTGCTCAATACAAAACAAGTAAGTTAGTTGAGACCCTGCTCAGGAGGTACTATCTTCACTCCAAACGCGATGTTAGTTCTTAAAGCGATAAAAGGTGATTCTTCTGGTGAGGTTATGTAAGATGAGTATCTTACATCAACTTTTTACACAGGCTCCGGACGCGCAGGCTCAGCGGCCATGGCTCACAGGCCCAGCCGCTCTGCGGCATGTGGGATCTTCCTGGACCGGGGCACGAACCCGTGTCCCCTGCATCGGCAGGCGGACTCTCAACCACTGCGCCACCAGGGAAGCCCTTACATCAACTTTTTGATCAGTCTTACAACCTCCCAATAGAACATAACTGACATGTTACATAATAAATGAAGAGTCTGGGATCTATACCACTTACCCACTATCAAATCATAGTCTAAAAACCATAGTCTCAGAAATCATAGTCTATCATCTCTACCAACAAACTCACAATTTATGAGGTTTATTAGGGCTTTGACCTTTTTAAAAATGTAAATATATCAGGGCGGGGAAATTTGGAGCACCAATTATCAAATATCGACACATCTCTAGGAGAGATGTGTTT